>NW_026871522.1:0-111424 GCF_028564815.1 Eubalaena glacialis
TCCACAATGGAATATTAGCCATGGAAAACGTTGAAGCACTGCTCTTTGAGGCACCATACATGAGCCTGGAGATAATCACAAAACATGAAGTAGGACGGAAAGCAAAAGACCTATATCCTATAATATCACTTATGGCATTATGTAATAACTGACACAAATGAACATATTTCCAAAGAGAGAGACACTCACGGGCTTAGAAAACAAACTATGCTCATCTAAAAGGAAAGGAGGGGGGAATTGATAAATGAAGAATAGTGTTACTATACGTATACAAATACATATTATATACATGTATCAAAAAGACCGAACATATAGCAAGGGAGGTCTATGGAACACTGTAATATTTTACATGGGAAGAGGATCTGTACATTAATAGACGTAGATAATGTACAAATGAACCAGATTGTGTACACCTAGGAAAAACAATATTCTAATCTTTACTCTGATTAAAAAAATGTAAAAAGCCAAGAAGAAGTAATGAGACATAACCTTATGGGGATTTCTCCTGGCAAATTCCATTCTCATTTACAACCTAGGACAACGACTTCCAGAAAGGCTCTGCTGCCCTAGTACCCAGATTGGGGAATGGAGAAATGCTGCCTCCTTGTGGCCGTTTCCCACAACAGCAGCTTTAAACCCACTGCGAAAAGTCACTAAATATTCACCAACTTGCAGTTCTGTAAATGACACCTGCCCTCCAATAAATTTCTGGGGTCAAAAATCGACGAAAAAATTGAAAAGAGGGCAACCTTCGAAGAAGACAATTTCAAGAGGTATATTGTACACACGGTTTTTTCTTTTAAGTGAAAAGAAAAAGGCATGGGAAAATGATAAAGTTTAGGAATTTTTAAAGATAGGCAAACGGAAATTACAAATACCTATCAGCTCACAGCAGTCAGAATGGCCATCAGCAAAAATGCTGCAAACAATACATGCTGAAGGGATTGTGGAGAAACGTGTACCCTGAGCTCTAAGGGGGACGTGGTAAGAACCATTCCTGTAAACACAATGGAGGTGCTTTGAAAAGGTAAACATTGAGCTACCAGTGAATCAAGCATACCATCTGCTGAGCCTATCACCTGAGAAAATGAGAATCAAAAAGTCACAGGCTGGCAAACCTGTACGCCAGCAATACTTACCATAGTCAACACATGGAAGCAACAAAAATGTCCATCAACAGAGGAATGCACCAAGAAGAAGTGGTCCATGTATACAACGGAATAGTACTCCAGTAAAAAATATAAATTAAATTTAAAAAACAAACAAATGTAAGGAGACATCAGCAACTGTGGGTTTCTCCGGGCACATTCCACTCTAATTTATAACCGAAGAACACCACTGGCTGGTAGGTCTGTTTCCCTAGTACCAGCGTGGGGAACGTAGAAAGGCTGCCGCCCTCTGGCCATTACCTGCAAAAGCAGGTTTAAAGCTTGAGTTAATGGTCACTTCATATGAACTAGTACTGCAGGGCTGTAAATGAAACCTGCCCTCAAAATGTCTTGAGGGAGGTAATGGCCAAAATATTTCAAAAGGTGACACATACTTCAAGTAAACACTTTGAAGAACTAAGCTCTAATCACAGCTGGAAAAATAAAAAGCACATGTCTTAAAGCTCAATTTCAACGCATTATGAGACACATGCAAATTCAACCACAAAGAGGTATCAGCTCAAACCAGTCAGAATAACCATCAGCAAAAAAACTACAAAGAATAAATGCTGAAGGTGCTGTGGAGAAGTGCATACCCTCAACTTTACGTGGGACGTAACCTGGAAAGAGCCACTAAAGAGAACAGAATGGAGGTGCCTTTAAAAGGTAAACATTGAGCTACCATATGATCCAACAGACCCATTCCTGGAACTATAACCTAAGAAGACAGAATTGGAAAGACACAGGCAGGCAAATCTGCATTGCATAGTATTACAATAGCCAAGATATGGAAGTAACCAAAAAGTCCACCGACAGATGGGTGGACAAAGAAGAACTGCTACATGTACACATGGAATATGAGCTAGCGAAAAAATGAAACAATGCCATTTGCAGCACCACAGATGAGTCTAGAAGTAATCACGCAACTTGTAGTAAGTGAGACAGCGAAAGACACATATCCTATCATATCACATACAGGTGTTACCTAAAAATTGAAGCAAACGAAGATATTTCCACAGAGAAAGGCAATCACAGATTCAGTACAAAAACTTATGCTTCGCCAAATGGAAAGGTGTGAGGATTGGATACACTACCATATTGAGGTTGACGGAGAGATACAAACACATGTGAAATATATAATCACCAAAGATCTATGGAATACCAAGGGAAGACTACTCAACATTGTGTCATAACCTACATGGGAAAAGGATCTGAAGAAGAATAGATATATGTATATGTGTGAAAGAAGCACATCTTGCACACCTAGAACAAACAAAACATTGTAATCAAGTTTGCTGTGATAAAAAATAAAAATTAAGTTAAAACTACGAACAAGAAGTAATGAGACATAAACTTAAAGGGCTTTTTCCTGGCACATTCCATTCTAATTTACAACCTAGAACACCACTTCCAGTAAGGCTCTGTTGCCCTAGTAACCAGATTTGGTAAAGGAGAAATGCTGCCGCCTTGTGGCCCATTCCCGCAAGAGCAGCTTTTAACCCACAGCTAATGGTCACTTAACATTCACAAGGACTCAGGGCTGTAAAGGACACCTGCCCTCAAAATTGTGCTGAGGTAGGGAATGGATAAAACAATTCAAAACAGGCAACATTTTCAAGAAGATAGTATGAAGAGGTAAGTTTTACTCACTCTCTTTTTAAAAAAAGGAAAATGGATAAAAGCTCAACCTCAGGAAGTATTAGACTCATGCAATCTAATCTACAAAAAGTTTTCAACTCACACCAGTCGACTGACCATCAGCAAAAAGCCTACAAACAATCAATGCTGAAGAGGTTTTAGAGAACTGTGTACCCTCTAGCTGCTGGTGAGATGTAAAGTGGTTAACAGCCAATAATGAGAACAGAAAGGAGCTGCGTTTAAAAGGAGAAATTGAGGTACCATTCAATCCAGCAGGCGCACCAATGGGCCTCTCACCTGAGAAGACCAGAATCAAGAAGACCCGGGCGGCAAAAGCTGCACTGCAGCCTTATTCACAATAGACAAGACAGTGAAGCAACCAAAATGTCCATCAACGGATGAAGGGATAAACAAGAAGTGGTCCATGTACACAATGAATACTAGCCATGGAAAACCATGAAACACTGCTCTTTGAGGCACCATAGATGATCTTGGAGATAATCACAGAACATGAGGGAAGTCGGAAAGCAAAAGTCCTATATCCTATGAAATCACTTATAGGCGTTATCTAATAACTGACACAAATGAACATATTTCCACAGGGAAAGGCAATCACAGACTTATAAAAAAAAACTATGCTTACCTAAAAGGAAAGGTGGGGGGAATGGATAAATGAAGATTAGCGTTACCATCTGTATACAAATTCATATTATATACATATATCAAAAAGACCGACCATATAGCAAGGGAGGTTGATGGAACACTCTGTAATAATTTACATGGGAAGAGGATCTCTACATAAATAGATATATATATAATGTGTAAATGAACCAGAGTGTGTACACCTTGGACAAACAACATTCGAACCATTACCCCAATGTAAAAAATTAAAACAACGAACTAGAAGTAATGAGACATAAACTTATGGGTGGTTTTCCTGGCACATTCCATTCAAATTTACAACCCAGGTAAACGACTTCCAGAACGGCTCTGCTGCCCTAGTACCCAGATTGGGGAATGGAGAAATGCTGCCTCCTTGTGGCCGTTTCCCACAACAGCAGCTTTAAACCCACTGCAAAAGGTCACTAAATATTCACCAATTCAGTTCTGTAAATGTCACCTGCCCTCCAAAAAATACTGAGGTCGAAAATCGACCAAAAAATTCAAGAGTGCAACCTTCCAAAAAGACAATTTGAAGAGGTAGATTGTACTCACACTTTTTTTTTTCTTTTTTCTTTTAACACAAAAGAAAAAGGCGTGGAAAAATGATGAATTTTAGGAATTTTTAAAGACATGTCAACCCAAATTACAAAAACCTATCAGCTCACACCAGTCAGAATGGCCCTCGACAAAAATGCTGCAAACAATAAATGCTGACGTGATTGTGGAGAAATGAGTACCCTCGATTCTAAGGGGGACGTGGTAAGAGCCACTAATGAAAGCACAATTGAGGTGCCTTGAAAAGGTAACATTGAGCTACCATACCAGTCAATCAATCATACCCACTGCTGGGTGTATCACCTGAGAATATGAAAATCCAAAAGTCACAGGCTGGCAATCCTGCACTCCAGCAATAGTTACCATAGGCAACACTTGGAAGCAACGAAAACGTCCATCAACAGAGGAATGCACCAAGAAGAAGTGGTCCATGTCCACAATGGAATATTAGCCATGGAAAACGTTGAAGCACTGCTCTTTGAGGCACCATACATGAGCCTGGAGATAATCACAAAACATGAAGTAGGACGGAAAGCAAAAGACCTATATCCTATAATATCACTTATGGCATTATGTAATAACTGACACAAATGAACATATTTCCAAAGAGAGAGACACTCACGGGCTTAGAAAACAAACTATGCTCATCTAAAAGGAAAGGAGGGGGGAATTGATAAATGAAGAATAGTGTTACTATACGTATACAAATACATATTATATACATGTATCAAAAAGACCGAACATATAGCAAGGGAGGTCTATGGAACACTGTAATATTTTACATGGGAAGAGGATCTGTACATTAATAGACGTAGATAATGTACAAATGAACCAGATTGTGTACACCTAGGAAAAACAATATTCTAATCTTTACTCTGATTAAAAAAATGTAAAAAGCCAAGAAGAAGTAATGAGACATAACCTTATGGGGATTTCTCCTGGCAAATTCCATTCTCATTTACAACCTAGGACAACGACTTCCAGAAAGGCTCTGCTGCCCTAGTACCCAGATTGGGGAATGGAGAAATGCTGCCTCCTTGTGGCCGTTTCCCACAACAGCAGCTTTAAACCCACTGCGAAAAGTCACTAAATATTCACCAACTTGCAGTTCTGTAAATGACACCTGCCCTCCAATAAATTTCTGGGGTCAAAAATCGACGAAAAAATTGAAAAGAGGGCAACCTTCGAAGAAGACAATTTCAAGAGGTATATTGTACACACGGTTTTTTCTTTTAAGTGAAAAGAAAAAGGCGTGGGAAAATGATAAAGTTTAGGAATTTTTAAAGATAGGCAAACGGAAATTACAAATACCTATCAGCTCACAGCAGTCAGAATGGCCATCAGCAAAAATGCTGCAAACAATACATGCTGAAGGGATTGTGGAGAAATGTGTACCCTGAGCTCTAAGGGGGACGTGGTAAGAACCATTCCTGTAAACACAATGGAGGTGCTTTGAAAAGGTAAACATTGAGCTACCAGTGAATCAAGCATACCATCTGCTGAGCCTATCACCTGAGAAAATGAGAATCAAAAAGTCACAGGCTGGCAAACCTGTACGCCAGCAATACTTACCATAGTCAACACATGGAAGCAACAAAAATGTCCATCAACAGAGGAATGCACCAAGAAGAAGTGGTCCATGTATACAACGGAATAGTACTCCAGTAAAAAATATAAATTAAATTTAAAAAACAAACAAATGTAAGGAGACATCAGCAACTGTGGGTTTCTCCGGGCACATTCCACTCTAATTTATAACCGAAGAACACCACTGGCTGGTAGGTCTGTTTCCCTAGTACCAGCGTGGGGAACGTAGAAAGGCTGCCGCCCTCTGGCCATTACCTGCAAAAGCAGGTTTAAAGCTTGAGTTAATGGTCACTTCATATGAACTAGTACTGCAGGGCTGTAAATGAAACCTGCCCTCAAAATGTCTTGAGGGAGGTAATGGCCAAAATATTTCAAAAGGTGACACATACTTCAAGTAAACACTTTGAAGAACTAAGCTCTAATCACAGCTGGAAAAATAAAAAGCACATGTCTTAAAGCTCAATTTCAACGCATTATGAGACACATGCAAATTCAACCACAAAGAGGTATCAGCTCAAACCAGTCAGAATAACCATCAGCAAAAAAACTACAAAGAATAAATGCTGAAGGTGCTGTGGAGAAGTGCATACCCTCAACTTTACGTGGGACGTAACCTGGAAAGAGCCACTAAAGAGAACAGAATGGAGGTGCCTTTAAAAGGTAAACATTGAGCTACCATATGATCCAACAGACCCATTCCTGGAACTATAACCTAAGAAGACAGAATTGGAAAGACACAGGCAGGCAAATCTGCATTGCATAGTATTACAATAGCCAAGATATGGAAGTAACCAAAAAGTCCACCGACAGATGGGTGGACAAAGAAGAACTGCTACATGTACACATGGAATATGAGCTAGCGAAAAAATGAAACAATGCCATTTGCAGCACCACAGATGAGTCTAGAAGTAATCACGCAACTTGTAGTAAGTGAGACAGCGAAAGACACATATCCTATCATATCACATACAGGTGTTACCTAAAAATTGAAGCAAACGAAGATATTTCCACAGAGAAAGGCAATCACAGATTCAGTACAAAAACTTATGCTTCGCCAAATGGAAAGGTGTGAGGATTGGATACACTACCATATTGAGGTTGACGGAGAGATACAAACACATGTGAAATATATAATCACCAAAGATCTACGGAATACCAAGGGAAGACTACTCAACATTGTGTCATAACCTACGTGGGAAAAGGATCTGAAGAAGAATAGATATATGTATATGTGTGAAAGAAGCACATCTTGCACACCTAGAACAAACAAAACATTGTAATCAAGTTTGCTGTGATAAAAAATAAAAATTAAGTTAAAACTACGAACAAGAAGTAATGAGACATAAACTTAAAGGGCTTTTTCCTGGCACATTCCATTCTAATTTACAACCTAGAACACCACTTCCAGTAAGGCTCTGTTGCCCTAGTAACCAGATTTGGTAAAGGAGAAATGCTGCCGCCTTGTGGCCCATTCCCGCAAGAGCAGCTTTTAACCCACAGCTAATGGTCACTTAACATTCACAAGGACTCAGGGCTGTAAAGGACACCTGCCCTCAAAATTGTGCTGAGGTAGGGAATGGATAAAACAATTCAAAACAGGCAACATTTTCAAGAAGATAGTATGAAGAGGTAAGTTTTACTCACTCTCTTTTTAAAAAAAGGAAAATGGATAAAAGCTCAACCTCAGGAAGTATTAGACTCATGCAATCTAATCTACAAAAAGTTTTCAACTCACACCAGTCGACTGACCATCAGCAAAAAGCCTACAAACAATCAATGCTGAAGAGGTTTTAGAGAACTCTGTACCCTCTAGCTGCTGGTGAGATGTAAAGTGGTTAACAGCCAATAATGAGAACAGAAAGGAGCTGCGTTTAAAAGGAGAAATTGAGGTACCATTCAATCCAGCAGGCGCACCAATGGGCCTCTCACCTGAGAAGACCAGAATCAAGAAGACCCGGGCTGCAAAAGCTGCACTGCAGCCTTATTCACAATAGACAAGACAGTGAAGCAACCAAAATGTCCATCAACGGATGAAGGGATAAACAAGAAGTGGTCCATGTACACAATGAATACTAGCCATGGAAAACCATGAAACACTGCTCTTTGAGGCACCATAGATGATCTTGGAGATAATCACAGAACATGAGGGAAGTCGGAAAGCAAAAGTCCTATATCCTATGAAATCACTTATAGGCGTTATCTAATAACTGACACAAATGAACATATTTCCACAGGGAAAGGCAATCACAGACTTATAAAAAAAAACTATGCTTACCTAAAAGGAAAGGTGGGGGGAATGGATAAATGAAGATTAGCGTTACCATCTGTATACAAATTCATATTATATACATATATCAAAAAGACCGACCATATAGCAAGGGAGGTTGATGGAACACTCTGTAATAATTTACATGGGAAGAGGATCTCTACATAAATAGATATATATATAATGTGTAAATGAACCAGAGTGTGTACACCTTGGACAAACAACATTCGAACCATTACCCCAATGTAAAAAATTAAAACAACGAACTAGAAGTAATGAGACATAAACTTATGGGTGGTTTTCCTGGCACATTCCATTCAAATTTACAACCCAGGTAAACGACTTCCAGAACGGCTCTGCTGCCCTAGTACCCAGATTGGGGAATGGAGAAATGCTGCCTCCTTGTGGCCGTTTCCCACAACAGCAGCTTTAAACCCACTGCAAAAGGTCACTAAATATTCACCAATTCAGTTCTGTAAATGTCACCTGCCCTCCAAAAAATACTGAGGTCGAAAATCGACCAAAAAATTCAAGAGTGCAACCTTCCAAAAAGACAATTTGAAGAGGTAGATTGTACTCACACTTTTTTTTTTCTTTTTTCTTTTAACACAAAAGAAAAAGGCGTGGAAAAATGATGAATTTTAGGAATTTTTAAAGACATGTCAACCCAAATTACAAAAACCTATCAGCTCACACCAGTCAGAATGGCCCTCGACAAAAATGCTGCAAACAATAAATGCTGACGTGATTGTGGAGAAATGAGTACCCTCGATTCTAAGGGGGACGTGGTAAGAGCCACTAATGAAAGCACAATTGAGGTGCCTTGAAAAGGTAACATTGAGCTACCATACCAGTCAATCAATCCTACCCACTGCTGGGTGTATCACCTGAGAATATGAAAATCCAAAAGTCACAGGCTGGCAATCCTGCACTCCAGCAATAGTTACCATAGGCAACACTTGGAAGCAACGAAAACGTCCATCAACAGAGGAATGCACCAAGAAGAAGTGGTCCATGTCCACAATGGAATATTAGCCATGGAAAACGTTGAAGCACTGCTCTTTGAGGCACCATACATGAGCCTGGAGATAATCACAAAACATGAAGTAGGACGGAAAGCAAAAGACCTATATCCTATAATATCACTTATGGCATTATGTAATAACTGACACAAATGAACATATTTCCAAAGAGAGAGACACTCACGGGCTTAGAAAACAAACTATGCTCATCTAAAAGGAAAGGAGGGGGGAATTGATAAATGAAGAATAGTGTTACTATACGTATACAAATACATATTATATACATGTATCAAAAAGACCGAACATATAGCAAGGGAGGTCTATGGAACACTGTAATATTTTACATGGGAAGAGGATCTGTACATTAATAGACGTAGATAATGTACAAATGAACCAGATTGTGTACACCTAGGAAAAACAATATTCTAATCTTTACTCTGATTAAAAAAATGTAAAAAGCCAAGAAGAAGTAATGAGACATAACCTTATGGGGATTTCTCCAGGCAAATTCCATTCTCATTTACAACCTAGGACAACGACTTCCAGAAAGGCTCTGCTGCCCTAGTACCCAGATTGGGGAATGGAGAAATGCTGCCTCCTTGTGGCCGTTTCCCACAACAGCAGCTTTAAACCCACTGCGAAAGGTCACTAAATATTCACCAACTTGCAGTTCTGTAAATGACACCTGCCCTCCAAAAAATTTCTGGGGTCAAAAATCGACGAAAAAATTGAAAAGAGGGCAACCTTCGAAGAAGACAATTTCAAGAGGTATATTGTACACACGGTTTTTTCTTTTAAGTGAAAAGAAAAAGGCGTGGGAAAATGATAAAGTTTAGGAATTTTTAAAGATAGGCAAACGGAAATTACAAATACCTATCAGCTCACAGCAGTCAGAATGGCCATCAGCAAAAATGCTGCAAACAATACATGCTGAAGGGATTGTGGAGAAATGTGTACCCTGAGCTCTAAGGGGGACGTGGTAAGAACCATTCCTGTAAACACAATGGAGGTGCTTTGAAAAGGTAAACATTGAGCTACCAGTGAATCAAGCATACCATCTGCTGAGCCTATCACCTGAGAAAATGAGAATCAAAAAGTCACAGGCTGGCAAACCTGTACGCCAGCAATACTTACCATAGTCAACACATGGAAGCAACAAAAATGTCCATCAACAGAGGAATGCACCAAGAAGAAGTGGTCCATGTATACAACGGAATAGTACTCCAGTAAAAAATGTAAATTAAATTTAAAAAACAAACAAATGTAAGGAGACATCAGCAACTGTGGGTTTCTCCGGGCACATTCCACTCTAATTTATAACCGAAGAACACCACTGGCTGGTAGGTCTGTTTCCCTAGTACCAGCGTGGGGAACGTAGAAAGGCTGCCGCCCTCTGGCCGTTACCTGCAAAAGCAGGTTTAAAGCTTGAGTTAATGGTCACTTCATATGAACTAGTACTGCAGGGCTGTAAATGAAACCTGCCCTCAAAATGTCTTGAGGGAGGTAATGGCCAAACTATTTCAAAAGGTGACACATACTTCAAGTAAACACTTTGAAGAACTAAGCTCTAATCACAGCTGGAAAAATAAAAAGCACATGTCTTAAAGCTCAATTTCAACGCATTATGAGACACATGCAAATTCAACCACAAAGAGGTATCAGCTCAAACCAGTCAGAATAACCATCAGCAAAAAAACTACAAAGAATAAATGCTGAAGGTGCTGTGGAGAAGTGCATACCCTCAACTTTACGTGGGACGTAACCTGGAAAGAGCCACTAAAGAGAACAGAATGGAGGTGCCTTTAAAAGGTAAACATTGAGCTACCATATGATCCAACAGACCCATTCCTGGAACTATAACCTAAGAAGACAGAATTGGAAAGACACAGGCAGGCAAATCTGCATTGCATAGTATTACAATAGCCAAGATATGGAAGTAACCAAAAAGTCCACCGACAGATGGGTGGACAAAGAAGAACTGCTACATGTACACATGGAATATGAGCTAGCGAAAAAATGAAACAATGCCATTTGCAGCACCACAGATGAGTCTAGAAGTAATCACGCAACTTGTAGTAAGTGAGACAGCGAAAGACACATATCCTATCATATCACATACAGGTGTTACCTAAAAATTGAAGCAAACGAAGATATTTCCACAGAGAAAGGCAATCACAGATTCAGTACAAAAACTTATGCTTCGCCAAATGGAAAGGTGTGAGGATTGGATACACTACCATATTGAGGTTGACGGAGAGATACAAACACATGTGAAATATATAATCACCAAAGATCTACGGAATACCAAGGGAAGACTACTCAACATTGTGTCATAACCTACATGGGAAAAGGATCTGAAGAAGAATAGATATATGTATATGTGTGAAAGAAGCACATCTTGCACACCTAGAACAAACAAAACATTGTAATCAAGTTTGCTGTGATAAAAAATAAAAATTAAGTTAAAACTACGAACAAGAAGTAATGAGACATAAACTTAAAGGGCTTTTTCCTGGCACATTCCATTCTAATTTACAACCTAGAACACCACTTCCAGTAAGGCTCTGTTGCCCTAGTAACCACATTTGGTAAAGGAGAAATGCTGCCGCCTTGTGGCCCATTCCCGCAAGAGCAGCTTTTAACCCACAGCTAATGGTCACTTAACATTCACAAGGACTCAGGGCTGTAAAGGACACCTGCCCTCAAAATTGTGCTGAGGTAGGGAATGGATAAAACAATTCAAAACAGGCAACATTTTCAAGAAGATAGTATGAAGAGGTAAGTTTTACTCACTCTCTTTTTAAAAAAAGGAAAATGGATAAAAGCTCAACCTCAGGAAGTATTAGACTCATGCAATCTAATCTACAAAAAGTTTTCAACTCACACCAGTCGACTGACCATCAGCAAAAAGCCTACAAACAATCAATGCTGAAGAGGTTTTAGAGAACTCTGTACCCTCTAGCTGCTGGTGAGATGTAAAGTGGTTAACAGCCAATAATGAGAACAGAAAGGAGCTGCGTTTAAAAGGAGAAATTGAGGTACCATTCAATCCAGCAGGCGCACCAATGGGCCTCTCACCTGAGAAGACCAGAATCAAGAAGACCCGGGCTGCAAAAGCTGCACTGCAGCCTTATTCACAATAGACAAGACAGTGAAGCAACCAAAATGTCCATCAACGGATGAAGGGATAAACAAGAAGTGGTCCATGTACACAATGAATACTAGCCATGGAAAACCATGAAACACTGCTCTTTGAGGCACCATAGATGATCTTGGAGATAATCACAGAACATGAGGGAAGTCGGAAAGCAAAAGTCCTATATCCTATGAAATCACTTATAGGCGTTATCTAATAACTGACACAAATGAACATATTTCCACAGGGAAAGGCAATCACAGACTTATAAAAAAAAACTATGCTTACCTAAAAGGAAAGGTGGGGGGAATGGATAAATGAAGATTAGCGTTACCATCTGTATACAAATTCATATTATATACATATATCAAAAAGACCGACCATATAGCAAGGGAGGTTGATGGAACACTCTGTAATAATTTACATGGGAAGAGGATCTCTACATAAATAGATATATATATAATGTGTAAATGAACCAGAGTGTGTACACCTTGGACAAACAACATTCGAACCATTACCCCAATGTAAAAAATTAAAACAACGAACTAGAAGTAATGAGACATAAACTTATGGGTGGTTTTCCTGGCACATTCCATTCAAATTTACAACCCAGGTAAACGACTTCCAGAACGGCTCTGCTGCCCTAGTACCCAGATTGGGGAATGGAGAAATGCTGCCTCCTTGTGGCCGTTTCCCACAACAGCAGCTTTAAACCCACTGCAAAAGGTCACTAAATATTCACCAATTCAGTTCTGTAAATGTCACCTGCCCTCCAAAAAATACTGAGGTCGAAAATCGACCAAAAAATTCAAGAGTGCAACCTTCCAAAAAGACAATTTGAAGAGGTAGATTGTACTCACACTTTTTTTTTTCTTTTTTCTTTTAACACAAAAGAAAAAGGCGTGGAAAAATGATGAATTTTAGGAATTTTTAAAGACATGTCAACCCAAATTACAAAAACCTATCAGCTCACACCAGTCAGAATGGCCCTCGACAAAAATGCTGCAAACAATAAATGCTGACGTGATTGTGGAGAAATGAGTACCCTCGATTCTAAGGGGGACGTGGTAAGAGCCACTAATGAAAGCACAATTGAGGTGCCTTGAAAAGGTAACATTGAGCTACCATACCAGTCAATCAATCATACCCACTGCTGGGTGTATCACCTGAGAATATGAAAATCCAAAAGTCACAGGCTGGCAATCCTGCACTCCAGCAATAGTTACCATAGGCAACACTTGGAAGCAACGAAAACGTCCATCAACAGAGGAATGCACCAAGAAGAAGTGGTCCATGTCCACAATGGAATATTAGCCATGGAAAACGTTGAAGCACTGCTCTTTGAGGCACCATACATGAGCCTGGAGATAATCACAAAACATGAAGTAGGACGGAAAGCAAAAGACCTATATCCTATAATATCACTTATGGCATTATGTAATAACTGACACAAATGAACATATTTCCAAAGAGAGAGACACTCACGGGCTTAGAAAACAAACTATGCTCATCTAAAAGGAAAGGAGGGGGGAATTGATAAATGAAGAATAGTGTTACTATACGTATACAAATACATATTATATACATGTATCAAAAAGACCGAACATATAGCAAGGGAGGTCTATGGAACACTGTAATATTTTACATGGGAAGAGGATCTGTACATTAATAGACGTAGATAATGTACAAATGAACCAGATTGTGTACACCTAGGAAAAACAATATTCTAATCTTTACTCTGATTAAAAAAATGTAAAAAGCCAAGAAGAAGTAATGAGACATAACCTTATGGGGATTTCTCCAGGCAAATTCCATTCTCATTTACAACCTAGGACAACGACTTCCAGAAAGGCTCTGCTGCCCTAGTACCCAGATTGGGGAATGGAGAAATGCTGCCTCCTTGTGGCCGTTTCCCACAACAGCAGCTTTAAACCCACTGCGAAAGGTCACTAAATATTCACCAACTTGCAGTTCTGTAAATGACACCTGCCCTCCAAAAAATTTCTGGGGTCAAAAATCGACGAAAAAATTGAAAAGAGGGCAACCTTCGAAGAAGACAATTTCAAGAGGTATATTGTACACACGGTTTTTTCTTTTAAGTGAAAAGAAAAAGGCGTGGGAAAATGATAAAGTTTAGGAATTTTTAAAGATAGGCAAACGGAAATTACAAATACCTATCAGCTCACAGCAGTCAGAATGGCCATCAGCAAAAATGCTGCAAACAATACATGCTGAAGGGATTGTGGAGAAATGTGTACCCTGAGCTCTAAGGGGGACGTGGTAAGAACCATTCCTGTAAACACAATGGAGGTGCTTTGAAAAGGTAAACATTGAGCTACCAGTGAATCAAGCATACCATCTGCTGAGCCTATCACCTGAGAAAATGAGAATCAAAAAGTCACAGGCTGGCAAACCTGTACGCCAGCAATACTTACCATAGTCAACACATGGAAGCAACAAAAATGTCCATCAACAGAGGAATGCACCAAGAAGAAGTGGTCCATGTATACAACGGAATAGTACTCCAGTAAAAAATGTAAATTAAATTTAAAAAACAAACAAATGTAAGGAGACATCAGCAACTGTGGGTTTCTCCGGGCACATTCCACTCTAATTTATAACCGAAGAACACCACTGGCTGGTAGGTCTGTTTCCCTAGTACCAGCGTGGGGAACGTAGAAAGGCTGCCGCCCTCTGGCCGTTACCTGCAAAAGCAGGTTTAAAGCTTGAGTTAATGGTCACTTCATATGAACTAGTACTGCAGGGCTGTAAATGAAACCTGCCCTCAAAATGTCTTGAGGGAGGTAATGGCCAAACTATTTCAAAAGGTGACACATACTTCAAGTAAACACTTTGAAGAACTAAGCTCTAATCACAGCTGGAAAAATAAAAAGCACATGTCTTAAAGCTCAATTTCAACGCATTATGAGACACATGCAAATTCAACCACAAAGAGGTATCAGCTCAAACCAGTCAGAATAACCATCAGCAAAAAAACTACAAAGAATAAATGCTGAAGGTGCTGTGGAGAAGTGCATACCCTCAACTTTACGTGGGACGTAACCTGGAAAGAGCCACTAAAGAGAACAGAATGGAGGTGCCTTTAAAAGGTAAACATTGAGCTACCATATGATCCAACAGACCCATTCCTGGAACTATAACCTAAGAAGACAGAATTGGAAAGACACAGGCAGGCAAATCTGCATTGCATAGTATTACAATAGCCAAGATATGGAAGTAACCAAAAAGTCCACCGACAGATGGGTGGACAAAGAAGAACTGCTACATGTACACATGGAATATGAGCTAGCGAAAAAATGAAACAATGCCATTTGCAGCACCACAGATGAGTCTAGAAGTAATCACGCAACTTGTAGTAAGTGAGACAGCGAAAGACACATATCCTATCATATCACATACAGGTGTTACCTAAAAATTGAAGCAAACGAAGATATTTCCACAGAGAAAGGCAATCACAGATTCAGTACAAAAACTTATGCTTCGCCAAATGGAAAGGTGTGAGGATTGGATACACTACCATATTGAGGTTGAAGGAGAGATACAAACACATGTGAAATATATAATCACCAAAGATCTACGGAATACCAAGGGAAGACTACTCAACATTGTGTCAT
Source organism: Eubalaena glacialis (assembly GCF_028564815.1). Lineage (NCBI taxonomy): Eukaryota > Metazoa > Chordata > Mammalia > Artiodactyla > Balaenidae > Eubalaena > Eubalaena glacialis. The sequence goes on from NW_026871522.1 coordinate 15,651, forward strand.
AACCTACATGGGAAAAGGATCTGAAGAAGAATAGATATATGTATATGTGTGAAAGAAGCACATCTTGCACACCGAGAACAAACAAAACATTGTAATCAAGTTTGCTGTGATAAAAAATGAAAATTAAGTTAAAACTACGAACAAGAAGTAATGAGACATAAACTTAAAGGGCTTTTTCCTGGCACATTCCATTCTAATTTACAACCTAGAACACCACTTCCAGTAAGGCTCTGTTGCCCTAGTAACCACATTTGGTAAAGGAGAAATGCTGCCGCCTTGTGGCCCATTCCCGCAAGAGCAGCTTTTAACCCACAGCTAATGGTCACTTAACATTCACAAGGACTCAGGGCTGTAAAGGACACCTGCCCTCAAAATTGTGCTGAGGTAGGGAATGGATAAAGCAATTCAAAACAGGCAACATTTTCAAGAAGATAGTATGAAGAGGTAAGTTTTACTCACTCTCTTTTTAAAAAAAGGAAAATGGATAAAAGCTCAACCTCAGGAAGTATTAGACTCATGCAATCTAATCTACAAAAAGTTTTCAACTCACACCAGTCGACTGACCATCAGCAAAAAGCCTACAAACAATCAATGCTGAAGAGGTTTTAGAGAACTCTGTACCCTCTAGCTGCTGGTGAGATGTAAAGTGGTTAACAGCCAATAATGAGAACAGAAAGGAGCTGCGTTTAAAAGGAGAAATTGAGGTACCATTCAATCCAGCAGGCGCACCAATGGGCCTCTCACCTGAGAAGACCAGAATCAAGAAGACCCGGGCTGCAAAAGCTGCACTGCAGCCTTATTCACAATAGACAAGACAGTGAAGCAACCAAAATGTCCATCAATGGATGAAGGGATAAACAAGAAGTGGTCCATGTACACAATGAATACTAGCCATGGAAAACCATGAAACACTGCTCTTTGAGGCACCATAGATGATCTTGGAGATAATCACAGAACATGAGGGAAGTCAGAAAGCAAAAGTCCTATATCCTATGAAATCACTTATAGGCGTTATCTAATAACTGACACAAATGAACATATTTCCACAGGGAAAGGCAATCACAGACTTATAAAAAAAAACTATGCTTACCTAAAAGGAAAGGTGGGGGGAATGGATAAATGAAGATTAGCGTTACCATCTGTATACAAATTCATATTATATACATATATCAAAAAGACCGACCATATAGCAAGGGAGGTTGATGGAACACTCTGTAATAATTTACATGGGAAGAGGATCTCTACATAAATAGATATATATATAATGTGTAAATGAACCAGAGTGTGTACACCTTGGACAAACAACATTCAAACCATTACCCCAATGTAAAAAATTAAAACAACGAACTAGAAGTAATGAGACATAAACTTATGGGTGGTTTTCCTGGCACATTCCATTCAAATTTACAACCCAGGTAAACGACTTCCAGAACGGCTCTGCTGCCCTAGTACCCAGATTGGGGAATGGAGAAATGCTGCCTCCTTGTGGCCGTTTCCCACAACAGCAGCTTTAAACCCACTGCAAAAGGTCACTAAATATTCACCAATTCAGTTCTGTAAATGTCACCTGCCCTCCAAAAAATACTGAGGTCGAAAATCGACCAAAAAATTCAAGAGTGCAACCTTCCAAAAAGACAATTTGAAGAGGTAGATTGTACTCACACTTTTTTTTTTCTTTTTTCTTTTAACACAAAAGAAAAAGGCGTGGAAAAATGATGAATTTTAGGAATTTTTAAAGACATGTCAACCCAAATTACAAAAACCTATCAGCTCACAGCAGTCAGAATGGCCCTCGACAAAAATGCTGCAAACAATAAATGCTGACGTGATTGTGGAGAAATGAGTACCCTCGATTCTAAGGGGGACGTGGTAAGAGCCACTAATGAAAGCACAATTGAGGTGCCTTGAAAAGGTAACATTGAGCTACCATACCAGTCAATCAATCATACCCACTGCTGGGTGTATCACCTGAGAATATGAAAATCCAAAAGTCACAGGCTGGCAATCCTGCACTCCAGCAATAGTTACCATAGGCAACACTTGGAAGCAACGAAAACGTCCATCAACAGAGGAATGCACCAAGAAGAAGTGGTCCATGTCCACAATGGAATATTAGCCATGGAAAACGTTGAAGCACTGCTCTTTGAGGCACCATACATGAGCCTGGAGATAATCACAAAACATGAAGTAGGACGGAAAGCAAAAGACCTATATCCTATAATATCACTTATGGCATTATGTAATAACTGACACAAATGAACATATTTCCAAAGAGAGAGACACTCACGGGCTTAGAAAACAAACTATGCTCATCTAAAAGGAAAGGAGGGGGGAATTGATAAATGAAGAATAGTGTTACTATACGTATACAAATACATATTATATACATGTATCAAAAAGACCGAACATATAGCAAGGGAGGTCTATGGAACACTGTAATATTTTACATGGGAAGAGGATCTGTACATTAATAGACGTAGATAATGTACAAATGAACCAGATTGTGTACACCTAGGAAAAACAATATTCTAATCTTTACTCTGATTAAAAAAATGTAAAAAGCCAAGAAGAAGTAATGAGACATAACCTTATGGGGATTTCTCCTGGCAAATTCCATTCTCATTTACAACCTAGGACAACGACTTCCAGAAAGGCTCTGCTGCCCTAGTACCCAGATTGGGGAATGGAGAAATGCTGCCTCCTTGTGGCCGTTTCCCACAACAGCAGCTTTAAACCCACTGCGAAAGGTCACTAAATATTCACCAACTTGCAGTTCTGTAAATGACACCTGCCCTCCAAAAAATTTCTGGGGTCAAAAATCGACGAAAAAATTGAAAAGAGGGCAACCTTCGAAGAAGACAATTTCAAGAGGTATATTGTACACACGGTTTTTTCTTTTAAGTGAAAAGAAAAAGGCGTGGGAAAATGATAAAGTTTAGGAATTTTTAAAGATAGGCAAACGGAAATTACAAATACCTATCAGCTCACAGCAGTCAGAATGGCCATCAGCAAAAATGCTGCAAACAATACATGCTGAAGGGATTGTGGAGAAATGTGTACCCTGAGCTCTAAGGGGGACGTGGTAAGAACCATTCCTGTAAACACAATGGAGGTGCTTTGAAAAGGTAAACATTGAGCTACCAGTGAATCAAGCATACCATCTGCTGAGCCTATCACCTGAGAAAATGAGAATCAAAAAGTCACAGGCTGGCAAACCTGTACGCCAGCAATACTTACCATAGTCAACACATGGAAGCAACAAAAATGTCCATCAACAGAGGAATGCACCAAGAAGAAGTGGTCCATGTATACAACGGAATAGTACTCCAGTAAAAAATGTAAATTAAATTTAAAAAACAAACAAATGTAAGGAGACATCAGCAACTGTGGGTTTCTCCGGGCACATTCCACTCTAATTTATAACCGAAGAACACCACTGGCTGGTAGGTCTGTTTCCCTAGTAGCAGTGTGGGGAACGTAGAAAGGCTGCCGCCCTCTGGCCGTTACCTGCAAAAGCAGGTTTAAAGCTTGAGTTAATGGTCACTTCATATGAACTAGTACTGCAGGGCTGTAAATGAAACCTGCCCTCAAAATGTCTTGAGGGAGGTAATGGCCAAAATATTTCAAAAGGTGACACATACTTCAAGTAAACACTTTGAAGAACTAAGCTCTAATCACAGCTGGAAAAATAAAAAGCACATGTCTTAAAGCTCAATTTCAACGCATTATGAGACACATGCAAATTCAACCACAAAGAGGTATCAGCTCAAACCAGTCAGAATAACCATCAGCAAAAAAACTACAAAGAATAAATGCTGAAGGTGCTGTGGAGAAGTGCATACCCTCAACTTTACGTGGGACGTAACCTGGAAAGAGCCACTAAAGAGAACAGAATGGAGGTGCCTTTAAAAGGTAAACATTGAGCTACCATATGATCCAACAGACCCATTCCTGGAACTATAACCTAAGAAGACAGAATTGGAAAGACACAGGCAGGCAAATCTGCATTGCATAGTATTACAATAGCCAAGATATGGAAGTAACCAAAAAGTCCACCGACAGATGGGTGGACAAAGAAGAACTGCTACATGTACACATGGAATATGAGCTAGCGAAAAAATGAAACAATGCCATTTGCAGCACCACAGATGAGTCTAGAAGTAATCACGCAACTTGTAGTAAGTGAGACAGCGAAAGACACATATCCTATCATATCACATACAGGTGTTACCTAAAAATTGAAACAAACGAAGGTATTTCCACAGAGAAAGGCAATCACAGATTCAGTACAAAAACTTATGCTTCGCCAAATGGAAAGGTGTGAGGATTGGATACACTACCATATTGAGGTTAACGGAGAGATACCAACACATGTGAAATATATAATCACCAAAGATCTACGGAATACCAAGGGAAGACTACTCAACATTGTGTCATAACCTACATGGGAAAAGGATCTGAAGAAGAATAGATATATGTATATGTGTGAAAGAAGCACATCTTGCACACCTAGAACAAACAAAACATTGTAATCAAGTTTGCTGTGATAAAAAATAAAAATTAAGTTAAAACTACGAACAAGAAGTAATGAGACATAAACTTAAAGGGCTTTTTCCTGGCACATTCCATTCTAATTTACAACCTAGAACACCACTTCCAGTAAGGCTCTGTTGCCCTAGTAACCAGATTTGGTAAAGGAGAAATGCTGCCGCCTTGTGGCCCATTCCCGCAAGAGCAGCTTTTAACCCACAGCTAATGGTCACTTAACATTCACAAGGACTCAGGGCTGTAAAGGACACCTGCCCTCAAAATTGTGCTGAGGTAGGGAATGGATAAAACAATTCAAAACAGGCAACATTTTCAAGAAGATAGTATGAAGAGGTAAGTTTTACTCACTCTCTTTTTAAAAAAAGGAAAATGGATAAAAGCTCAACCTCAGGAAGTATTAGACTCATGCAATCTAATCTACAAAAAGTTTTCAACTCACACCAGTCGACTGACCATCAGCAAAAAGCCTACAAACAATCAATGCTGAAGAGGTTTTAGAGAACTCTGTACCCTCTAGCTGCTGGTGAGATGTAAAGTGGTTAACAGCCAATAATGAGAACAGAAAGGAGCTGCGTTTAAAAGGAGAAATTGAGGTACCATTCAATCCAGCAGGCGCACCAATGGGCCTCTCACCTGAGAAGACCAGAATCAAGAAGACCCGGGCTGCAAAAGCTGCACTGCAGCCTTATTCACAATAGACAAGACAGTGAAGCAACCAAAATGTCCATCAACGGATGAAGGGATAAACAAGAAGTGGTCCATGTACACAATGAATACTAGCCATGGAAAACCATGAAACACTGCTCTTTGAGGCACCATAGATGATCTTGGAGATAATCACAGAACATGAGGGAAGTCGGAAAGCAAAAGTCCTATATCCTATGAAATCACTTATAGGCGTTATCTAATAACTGACACAAATGAACATATTTCCACAGGGAAAGGCAATCACAGACTTATAAAAAAAAACTATGCTTACCTAAAAGGAAAGGTGGGGGGAATGGATAAATGAAGATTAGCGTTACCATCTGTATACAAATTCATATTATATACATATATCAAAAAGACCGACCATATAGCAAGGGAGGTTGATGGAACACTCTGTAATAATTTACATGGGAAGAGGATCTCTACATAAATAGATATATATATAATGTGTAAATGAACCAGAGTGTGTACACCTTGGACAAACAACATTCGAACCATTACCCCAATGTAAAAAATTAAAACAACGAACTAGAAGTAATGAGACATAAACTTATGGGTGGTTTTCCTGGCACATTCCATTCAAATTTACAACCCAGGTAAACGACTTCCAGAACGGCTCTGCTGCCCTAGTACCCAGATTGGGGAATGGAGAAATGCTGCCTCCTTGTGGCCGTTTCCCACAACAGCAGCTTTAAACCCACTGCAAAAGGTCACTAAATATTCACCAATTCAGTTCTGTAAATGTCACCTGCCCTCCAAAAAATACTGAGGTCGAAAATCGACCAAAAAATTCAAGAGTGCAACCTTCCAAAAAGACAATTTGAAGAGGTAGATTGTACTCACACTTTTTTTTTCTTTTTTCTTTTAACACAAAAGAAAAAGGCGTGGAAAAATGATGAATTTTAGGAATTTTTAAAGACATGTCAACCCAAATTACAAAAACCTATCAGCTCACACCAGTCAGAATGGCCCTCGACAAAAATGCTGCAAACAATAAATGCTGACGTGATTGTGGAGAAATGAGTACCCTCGATTCTCAGGGGGACGTGGTAAGAGCCACTAATGAAAGCACAATTGAGGTGCCTTGAAAAGGTAACATTGAGCTACCATACCAGTCAATCAATCATACCCACTGCTGGGTGTATCACCTGAGAAAATGAAAATCCAAAAGTCACAGGCTGGCAATCCTGCACTCCAGCAATAGTTACCATAGGCAACACTTGGAAGCAACGAAAACGTCCATCAACAGAGGAATGCACCAAGAAGAAGTGGTCCATGTCCACAATGGAATATTAGCCATGGAAAACATTGAAGCACTGCTCTTTGAGGCACCATACATGAGCCTGGAGATAATCACAAAACATGAAGTAGGACAGAAAGCAAAAGACCTATATCCTATAATATCACTTATGGCATTATGTAATAACTGACACAAATGAACATATTTCCAAAGAGAAAGACACTCACGGGCTTAGAAAACAAACTATGCTCATCTAAAAGGAAAGGAGGGGGGAATTGATAAATGAAGAATAGTGTTACTATACGTATACAAATACATATTATATACATGTATCAAAAAGACCGAACATATAGCAAGGGAGGTCTATGGAACACTGTAATATTTTACATGGGAAGAGGATCTGTACATTAATAGACGTAGATAATGTACAAATGAACCAGATTGTGTACACCTAGGAAAAACAATATTCTAATCTTTACTCTGATTAAAAAAATGTAAAAACCCAAGAAGAAGTAATGAGACATAAACTTATGGGGATTTCTCCTGGCAAATTCCATTCTCATTTACAACCTAGGACAACGACTTCCAGAAAGGCTCTGCTGCATTAGTACGCAGATTGGGGAATGGAGAAATGCTGCCTCCTTGTGGCCATTTCCCACAACAGCAGCTTTAAACCCACTGCGAAAGGTCACTAAATATTCACCAACTTGCAGTTCTGTAAATGACACCTGCCCTCCAATAAATTTCTGGGGTCAAAAATCGACGAAAAAATTGAAAAGAGGGCAACCTTCGAAGAAGACAATTTCAAGAGGTATATTGTACACACGGTTTTTTCTTTTAAGTGAAAAGAAAAAGGCGTGGGAAAATGATAAAGTTTAGGAATTTTTAAAGATAGGCAAACGGAAATTACAAATACCTATCAGCTCACAGCAGTCAGAATGGCCATCAGCAAAAATGCTGCAAACAATACATGCTGAAGGGATTGTGGAGAAATGTGTACCCTGAGCTCTAAGGGGGACGTGGTAAGAACCATTCCTGTAAACACAATGGAGGTGCTTTGAAAAGGTAAACATTGAGCTACCAGTGAATCAAGCATACCATCTGCTGAGCCTATCACCTGAGAAAATGAGAATCAAAAAGTCACAGGCTGGCAAACCTGTACGCCAGCAATACTTACCATAGTCAACACATGGAAGCAGCAAAAATGTCCATCAACGGAGGAATGCACCAAGAAGAAGTGGTCCATGTATACAACGGAATAGTACTCCAGTAAAAAATGTAAATTAAATTTAAAAAACAAACAAATGTAAGGAGACATCAGCAACTGTGGGTTTCTCCGGGCACATTCCACTCTAATTTATAACCGAAGAACACCACTGGCTGGTAGGTCTGTTTCCCTAGTACCAGCGTGGGGAACGTAGAAAGGCTGCCGCCCTCTGGCCGTTACCTGCAAAAGCAGGTTTAAAGCTTGAGTTAATGGTCACTTCATATGAACTAGTACTGCAGGGCTGTAAATGAAACCTGCCCTCAAAATGTCTTGAGGGAGGTAATGGCCAAAATATTTCAAAAGGTGACACATACTTCAAGTAAACACTTTGAAGAACTAAGCTCTAATCACAGCTGGAAAAATAAAAAGCACATGTCTTAAAGCTCAATTTCAACGCATTATGAGACACATGCAAATTCAACCACAAAGAGGTATCAGCTCAAACCAGTCAGAATAACCATCAGCAAAAAAACTACAAAGAATAAATGCTGAAGGTGCTGTGGAGAAGTGCATACCCTCAACTTTACGTGGGACGTAACCTGGAAAGAGCCACTAAAGAGAACAGAATGGAGGTGCCTTTAAAAGGTAAACATTGAGCTACCATATGATCCAACAGACCCATTCCTGGAACTATAACCTAAGAAGACAGAATTGGAAAGACACAGGCAGGCAAATCTGCATTGCATAGTATTACAATAGCCAAGATATGGAAGTAACCAAAAAGTCCACCGACAGATGGGTGGACAAAGAAGAACTGCTACATGTACACATGGAATATGAGCTAGCGAAAAAATGAAACAATGCCATTTGCAGCACCACAGATGAGTCTAGAAGTAATCACGCAACCTTGTAGTAAGTGAGACAGCGAAAGACACATATCCTATCATATCACATACAGGTGTTACCTAAAAATTGAAACAAACGAAGATATTTCCACAGAGAAAGGCAATCACAGATTCAGTACAAAAACTTATGCTTCGCCAAATGGAAAGGTGTGAGGATTGGATACACTACCATATTGAGGTTAACGGAGAGATACCAACACATGTGAAATATATAATCACCAAAGATCTACGGAATACCAAGGGAAGACTACTCAACATTGTGTCATAACCTACATGGGAAAAGGATCTGAAGAAGAATAGATATATGTATATGTGTGAAAGAAGCACATCTTGCACACCTAGAACAAACAAAACATTGTAATCAAGTTTGCTGTGATAAAAAATAAAAATTAAGTTAAAACTACGAACAAGAAGTAATGAGACATAAACTTAAAGGGCTTTTTCCTGGCACATTCCATTCTAATTTACAACCTAGAACACCACTTCCAGTAAGGCTCTGTTGCCCTAGTAACCAGATTTGGTAAAGGAGAAATGCTGCCGCCTTGTGGCCCATTCCCGCAAGAGCAGCTTTTAACCCACAGCTAATGGTCACTTAACATTCACAAGGACTCAGGGCTGTAAAGGACACCTGCCCTCAAAATTGTGCTGAGGTAGGGAATGGATAAAACAATTCAAAACAGGCAACATTTTCAAGAAGATAGTATGAAGAGGTAAGTTTTACTCACTCTCTTTTTAAAAAAAGGAAAATGGATAAAAGCTCAACCTCAGGAAGTATTAGACTCATGCAATCTAATCTACAAAAAGTTTTCAACTCACACCAGTCGACTGACCATCAGCAAAAAGCCTACAAACAATCAATGCTGAAGAGGTTTTAGAGAACTCTGTACCCTCTAGCTGCTGGTGAGATGTAAAGTGGTTAACAGCCAATAATGAGAACAGAAAGGAGCTGCGTTTAAAAGGAGAAATTGAGGTACCATTCAATCCAGCAGGCGCACCAATGGGCCTCTCACCTGAGAAGACCAGAATCAAGAAGACCCGGGCTGCAAAAGCTGCACTGCAGCCTTATTCACAATAGACAAGACAGTGAAGCAACCAAAATGTCCATCAACGGATGAAGGGATAAACAAGAAGTGGTCCATGTACACAATGAATACTAGCCATGGAAAACCATGAAACACTGCTCTTTGAGGCACCATAGATGATCTTGGAGATAATCACAGAACATGAGGGAAGTCGGAAAGCAAAAGTCCTATATCCTATGAAATCACTTATAGGCGTTATCTAATAACTGACACAAATGAACATATTTCCACAGGGAAAGGCAATCACAGACTTATAAAAAAAAACTATGCTTACCTAAAAGGAAAGGTGGGGGGAATGGATAAATGAAGATTAGCGTTACCATCTGTATACAAATTCATATTATATACATATATCAAAAAGACCGACCATATAGCAAGGGAGGTTGATGGAACACTCTGTAATAATTTACATGGGAAGAGGATCTCTACATAAATAGATATATATAATGTGTAAATGAACCAGAGTGTGTACACCTTGGACAAACAACATTCGAACCATTACCCCAATGTAAAAAATTAAAACAACGAACTAGAAGTAATGAGACATAAACTTATGGGTGGTTTTCCTGGCACATTCCATTCAAATTTACAACCCAGGTAAACGACTTCCAGAACGGCTCTGCTGCCCTAGTACCCAGATTGGGGAATGGAGAAATGCTGCCTCCTTGTGGCCGTTTCCCACAACAGCAGCTTTAAACCCACTGCAAAAGGTCACTAAATATTCACCAATTCAGTTCTGTAAATGTCACCTGCCCTCCAAAAAATACTGAGGTCGAAAATCGACCAAAAAATTCAAGAGTGCAACCTTCCAAAAAGACAATTTGAAGAGGTAGATTGTACTCACACTTTTTTTTTCTTTTTTCTTTTAACACAAAAGAAAAAGGCGTGGAAAAATGATGAATTTTAGGAATTTTTAAAGACATGTCAACCCAAATTACAAAAACCTATCAGCTCACACCAGTCAGAATGGCCCTCGACAAAAATGCTGCAAACAATAAATGCTGACGTGATTGTGGAGAAATGAGTACCCTCGATTCTAAGGGGGACGTGGTAAGAGCCACTAATGAAAGCACAATTGAGGTGCCTTGAAAAGGTAACATTGAGCTACCATACCAGTCAATCAATCATACCCACTGCTGGGTGTATCACCTGAGAAAATGAAAATCCAAAAGTCACAGGCTGGCAATCCTGCACTCCAGCAATAGTTACCATAGGCAACACTTGGAAGCAACGAAAACGTCCATCAACAGAGGAATGCACCAAGAAGAAGTGGTCCATGTCCACAATGGAATATTAGCCATGGAAAACATTGAAGCACTGCTCTTTGAGGCACCATACATGAGCCTGGAGATAATCACAAAACATGAAGTAGGACAGAAAGCAAAAGACCTATATCCTATAATATCACTTATGGCATTATGTAATAACTGACACAAATGAACATATTTCCAAAGAGAAAGACACTCACGGGCTTAGAAAACAAACTATGCTCATCTAAAAGGAAAGGAGGGGGGAATTGATAAATGAAGAATAGTGTTACTATACGTATACAAATACATATTATATACATGTATCAAAAAGACCGAACATATAGCAAGGGAGGTCTATGGAACACTGTAATATTTTACATGGGAAGAGGATCTGTACATTAATAGACGTAGATAATGTACAAATGAACCAGATTGTGTACACCTAGGAAAAACAATATTCTAATCTTTACTCTGATTAAAAAAATGTAAAAACCCAAGAAGAAGTAATGAGACATAAACTTATGGGGATTTCTCCTGGCAAATTCCATTCTCATTTACAACCTAGGACAACGACTTCCAGAAAGGCTCTGCTGCATTAGTACGCAGATTGGGGAATGGAGAAATGCTGCCCCCTTGTGGCCATTTCCCACAACAGCAGCTTTAAACCCACTGCGAAAGGTCACTAAATATTCACCAACTTGCAGTTCTGTAAATGACACCTGCCCTCCAATAAATTTCTGGGGTCAAAAATCGACGAAAAAATTGAAAAGAGGGCAACCTTCGAAGAAGACAATTTCAAGAGGTATATTGTACACACGGTTTTTTCTTTTAAGTGAAAAGAAAAAGGCGTGGGAAAATGATAAAGTTTAGGAATTTTTAAAGATAGGCAAACGGAAATTACAAATACCTATCAGCTCACAGCAGTCAGAATGGCCATCAGCAAAAATGCTGCAAACAATACATGCTGAAGGGATTGTGGAGAAATGTGTACCCTGAGCTCTAAGGGGGACGTGGTAAGAACCATTCCTGTAAACACAATGGAGGTGCTTTGAAAAGGTAAACATTGAGCTACCAGTGAATCAAGCATACCATCTGCTGAGCCTATCACCTGAGAAAATGAGAATCAAAAAGTCACAGGCTGGCAAACCTGTACGCCAGCAATACTTACCATAGTCAACACATGGAAGCAGCAAAAATGTCCATCAACGGAGGAATGCACCAAGAAGAAGTGGTCCATGTATACAACGGAATAGTACTCCAGTAAAAAATGTAAATTAAATTTAAAAAACAAACAAATGTAAGGAGACATCAGCAACTGTGGGTTTCTCCGGGCACATTCCACTCTAATTTATAACCGAAGAACACCACTGGCTGGTAGGTCTGTTTCCCTAGTACCAGCGTGGGGAACGTAGAAAGGCTGCCGCCCTCTGGCCGTTACCTGCAAAAGCAGGTTTAAAGCTTGAGTTAATGGTCACTTCATATGAACTAGTACTGCAGGGCTGTAAATGAAACCTGCCCTCAAAATGTCTTGAGGGAGGTAATGGCCAAAATATTTCAAAAGGTGACACATACTTCAAGTAAACACTTTGAAGAACTAAGCTCTAATCACAGCTGGAAAAATAAAAAGCACATGTCTTAAAGCTCAATTTCAACGCATTATGAGACACATGCAAATTCAACCACAAAGAGGTATCAGCTCAAACCAGTCAGAATAACCATCAGCAAAAAAACTACAAAGAATAAATGCTGAAGGTGCTGTGGAGAAGTGCATACCCTCAACTTTACGTGGGACGTAACCTGGAAAGAGCCACTAAAGAGAACAGAATGGAGGTGCCTTTAAAAGGTAAACATTGAGCTACCATATGATCCAACAGACCCATTCCTGGAACTATAACCTAAGAAGACAGAATTGGAAAGACACAGGCAGGCAAATCTGCATTGCATAGTATTACAATAGCCAAGATATGGAAGTAACCAAAAAGTCCACCGACAGATGGGTGGACAAAGAAGAACTGCTACATGTACACATGGAATATGAGCTAGCGAAAAAATGAAACAATGCCATTTGCAGCACCACAGATGAGTCTAGAAGTAATCACGCAACTTGTAGTAAGTGAGACAGCGAAAGACACATATCCTATCATATCACATACAGGTGTTACCTAAAAATTGAAACAAACGAAGGTATTTCCACAGAGAAAGGCAATCACAGATTCAGTACAAAAACTTATGCTTCGCCAAATGGAAAGGTGTGAGGATTGGATACACTACCATATTGAGGTTAACGGAGAGATACCAACACATGTGAAATATATAATCACCAAAGATCTACGGAATACCAAGGGAAGACTACTCAACATTGTGTCATAACCTACATGGGAAAAGGATCTGAAGAAGAATAGATATATGTATATGTGTGAAAGAAGCACATCTTGCACACCTAGAACAAACAAAACATTGTAATCAAGTTTGCTGTGATAAAAAATAAAAATTAAGTTAAAACTACGAACAAGAAGTAATGAGACATAAACTTAAAGGGCTTTTTCCTGGCACATTCCATTCTAATTTACAACCTAGAACACCACTTCCAGTAAGGCTCTGTTGCCCTAGTAACCAGATTTGGTAAAGGAGAAATGCTGCCGCCTTGTGGCCCATTCCCGCAAGAGCAGCTTTTAACCCACAGCTAATGGTCACTTAACATTCACAAGGACTCAGGGCTGTAAAGGACACCTGCCCTCAAAATTGTGCTGAGGTAGGGAATGGATAAAACAATTCAAAACAGGCAACATTTTCAAGAAGATAGTATGAAGAGGTAAGTTTTACTCACTCTCTTTTTAAAAAAAGGAAAATGGATAAAAGCTCAACCTCAGGAAGTATTAGACTCATGCAATCTAATCTACAAAAAGTTTTCAACTCACACCAGTCGACTGACCATCAGCAAAAAGCCTACAAACAATCAATGCTGAAGAGGTTTTAGAGAACTCTGTACCCTCTAGCTGCTGGTGAGATGTAAAGTGGTTAACAGCCAATAATGAGAACAGAAAGGAGCTGCGTTTAAAAGGAGAAATTGAGGTACCATTCAATCCAGCAGGCGCACCAATGGGCCTCTCACCTGAGAAGACCAGAATCAAGAAGACCCGGGCTGCAAAAGCTGCACTGCAGCCTTATTCACAATAGACAAGACAGTGAAGCAACCAAAATGTCCATCAACGGATGAAGGGATAAACAAGAAGTGGTCCATGTACACAATGAATACTAGCCATGGAAAACCATGAAACACTGCTCTTTGAGGCACCATAGATGATCTTGGAGATAATCACAGAACATGAGGGAAGTCGGAAAGCAAAAGTCCTATATCCTATGAAATCACTTATAGGCGTTATCTAATAACTGACACAAATGAACATATTTCCACAGGGAAAGGCAATCACAGACTTATAAAAAAAAACTATGCTTACCTAAAAGGAAAGGTGGGGGGAATGGATAAATGAAGATTAGCGTTACCATCTGTATACAAATTCATATTATATACATATATCAAAAAGACCGACCATATAGCAAGGGAGGTTGATGGAACACTCTGTAATAATTTACATGGGAAGAGGATCTCTACATAAATAGATATATATATAATGTGTAAATGAACCAGAGTGTGTACACCTTGGACAAACAACATTCGAACCATTACCCCAATGTAAAAAATTAAAACAACGAACTAGAAGTAATGAGACATAAACTTATGGGTGGTTTTCCTGGCACATTCCATTCAAATTTACAACCCAGGTAAACGACTTCCAGAACGGCTCTGCTGCCCTAGTACCCAGATTGGGGAATGGAGAAATGCTGCCTCCTTGTGGCCGTTTCCCACAACAGCAGCTTTAAACCCACTGCAAAAGGTCACTAAATATTCACCAATTCAGTTCTGTAACTGTCACCTGCCCTCCAAAAAATACTGAGGTCGAAAATCGACCAAAAAATTCAAGAGTGCAACCTTCCAAAAAGACAATTTGAAGAGGTAGATTGTACTCACACTTTTTTTTTTCTTTTTTCTTTTAACACAAAAGAAAAAGGCGTGGAAAAATGATGAATTTTAGGAATTTTTAAAGACATGTCAACCCAAATTACAAAAACCTATCAGCTCACACCAGTCAGAATGGCCCTCGACAAAAATGCTGCAAACAATAAATGCTGACGTGATTGTGGAGAAATGAGTACCCTCGATTCTAAGGGGGACGTGGTAAGAGCCACTAATGAAAGCACAATTGAGGTACCTTGAAAAGGTAACATTGAGCTACCATACCAGTCAATCAATCATACCCACTGCTGGGTGTATCACCTGAGAATATGAAAATCCAAAAGTCACAGGCTGGCAATCCTGCACTCCAGCAATAGTTACCATAGGCAACACTTGGAAGCAACGAAAACGTCCATCAACAGAGGAATGCACCAAGAAGAAGTGGTCCATGTCCACAATGGAATATTAGCCATGGAAAACGTTGAAGCACTGCTCTTTGAGACACCATACATGAGCCTGGAGATAATCACAAAACATGAAGTAGGACGGAAAGCAAAAGACCTATATCCTATAATATCACTTATGGCATTATGTAATAACTGACACAAATGAACATATTTCCAAAGAGAAAGACACTCACGGGCTTAGAAAACAAACTATGCTCATCTAAAAGGAAAGGAGGGGGGAATTGATAAATGAAGAATAGTGTTACTATACGTATACAAATACATATTATATACATGTATCAAAAAGACCGAACATATAGCAAGGGAGGTCTATGGAACACTGTAATATTTTACATGGGAAGAGGATCTGTACATTAATAGACGTAGATAATGTACAAATGAACCAGATTGTGTACACCTAGGAAAAACAATATTCTAATCTTTACTCTGATTAAAAAAATGTAAAAAGCCAAGAAGAAGTAATGAGACATAACCTTATGGGGATTTCTCCTGGCAAATTCCATTCTCATTTACAACCTAGGACAACGACTTCCAGAAAGGCTCTGCTGCCCTAGTACCCAGATTGGGGAATGGAGAAATGCTGCCTCCTTGTGGCCGTTTCCCACAACAGCAGCTTTAAACCCACTGCGAAAAGTCACTAAATATTCACCAACTTGCAGTTCTGTAAATGACACCTGCCCTCCAAAAAATTTCTGGGGTCAAAAATCGACGAAAAAATTGAAAAGAGGGCAACCTTCGAAGAAGACAATTTCAAGAGGTATATTGTACACACGGTTTTTTCTTTTAAGTGAAAAGAAAAAGGCGTGGGAAAATGATAAAGTTTAGGAATTTTTAAAGATAGGCAAACGGAAATTACAAATACCTATCAGCTCACAGCAGTCAGAATGGCCATCAGCAAAAATGCTGCAAACAATACATGCTGAAGGGATTGTGGAGAAATGTGTACCCTGAGCTCTAAGGGGGACGTGGTAAGAACCATTCCTGTAAACACAATGGAGGTGCTTTGAAAAGGTAAACATTGAGCTACCAGTGAATCAAGCATACCATCTGCTGAGCCTATCACCTGAGAAAATGAGAATCAAAAAGTCACAGGCTGGCAAACCTGTACGCCAGCAATACTTACCATAGTCAACACATGGAAGCAACAAAAATGTCCATCAACAGAGGAATGCACCAAGAAGAAGTGGTCCATGTATACAACGGAATAGTACTCCAGTAAAAAATGTAAATTAAATTTAAAAAACAAACAAATGTAAGGAGACATCAGCAACTGTGGGTTTCTCCGGGCACATTCCACTCTAATTTATAACCGAAGAACACCACTGGCTGTTAGGTCTGTTTCCCTAGTACCAGCGTGGGGAACGTAGAAAGGCTGCCGCCCTCTGGCCGTTACCTGCAAAAGCAGGTTTAAAGCTTGAGTTAATGGTCACTTCATATGAACTAGTACTGCAGGGCTGTAAATGAAACCTGCCCTCAAAATGTCTTGAGGGAGGTAATGGCCAAAATATTTCAAAAGGTGACACATACTTCAAGTAAACACTTTGAAGAACTAAGCTCTAATCACAGCTGGAAAAATAAAAAGCACATGTCTTAAAGCTCAATTTCAACGCATTATGAGACACATGCAAATTCAACCACAAAGAGGTATCAGCTCAAACCAGTCAGAATAACCATCAGCAAAAAAACTACAAAGAATAAATGCTGAAGGTGCTGTGGAGAAGTGCATACCCTCAACTTTACGTGGGACGTAACCTGGAAAGAGCCACTAAAGAGAACAGAATGGAGGTGCCTTTAAAAGGTAAACATTGAGCTACCATATGATCCAACAGACCCATTCCTGGAACTATAACCTAAGAAGACAGAATTGGAAAGACACAGGCAGGCAAATCTGCATTGCATAGTATTACAATAGCCAAGATATGGAAGTAACCAAAAAGTCCACCGACAGATGGGTGGACAAAGAAGAACTGCTACATGTACACATGGAATATGAGCTAGCGAAAAAATGAAACAATGCCATTTGCAGCACCAGAGATGAGTCTAGAAGTAATCACGCAACTTGTAGTAAGTGAGACAGCGAAAGACACATATCCTATCATATCACATACAGGTGTTACCTAAAAATTGAAACAAACGAAGGTATTTCCACAGAGAAAGGCAATCACAGATTCAGTACAAAAACTTATGCTTCGCCAAATGGAAAGGTGTGAGGATTGGATACACTACCATATTGAGGTTAACGGAGAGATACCAACACATGTGAAATATATAATCACCAAAGATCTACGGAATACCAAGGGAAGACTACTCAACATTGTGTCATAACCTACATGGGAAAAGGATCTGAAGAAGAATAGATATATGTATATGTGTGAAAGAAGCACATCTTGCACACCTAGAACAAACAAAACATTGTAATCAAGTTTGCTGTGATAAAAAATAAAAATTAAGTTAAAACTACGAACAAGAAGTAATGAGACATAAACTTAAAGGGCTTTTTCCTGGCACATTCCATTCTAATTTACAACCTAGAACACCACTTCCAGTAAGGCTCTGTTGCCCTAGTAACCAGATTTGGTAAAGGAGAAATGCTGCCGCCTTGTGGCCCATTCCCGCAAGAGCAGCTTTTAACCCACAGCTAATGGTCACTTAACATTCACAAGGACTCAGGGCTGTAAAGGACACCTGCCCTCAAAATTGTGCTGAGGTAGGGAATGGATAAAACAATTCAAAACAGGCAACATTTTCAAGAAGATAGTATGAAGAGGTAAGTTTTACTCACTCTCTTTTTAAAAAAAGGAAAATGGATAAAAGCTCAACCTCAGGAAGTATTAGACTCATGCAATCTAATCTACAAAAAGTTTTCAACTCACACCAGTCGACTGACCATCAGCAAAAAGCCTACAAACAATCAATGCTGAAGAGGTTTTAGAGAACTCTGTACCCTCTAGCTGCTGGTGAGATGTAAAGTGGTTAACAGCCAATAATGAGAACAGAAAGGAGCTGCGTTTAAAAGGAGAAATTGAGGTACCATTCAATCCAGCAGGCGCACCAATGTGCCTCTCACCTGAGAAGACCAGAATCAAGAAGACCCGGGCTGCAAAAGCTGCACTGCAGCCTTATTCACAATAGACAAGACAGTGAAGCAACCAAAATGTCCATCAACGGATGAAGGGATAAACAAGAAGTGGTCCATGTACACAATGAATACTAGCCATGGAAAACCATGAAACACTGCTCTTTGAGGCACCATAGATGATCTTGGAGATAATCACAGAACATGAGGGAAGTCGGAAAGCAAAAGTCCTATATCCTATGAAATCACTTATAGGCGTTATCTAATAACTGACACAAATGAACATATTTCCACAGGGAAAGGCAATCACAGACTTATAAAAAAAAACTATGCTTACCTAAAAGGAAAGGTGGGGGGAATGGATAAATGAAGATTAGCGTTACCATCTGTATACAAATTCATATTATATACATATATCAAAAAGACCGACCATATAGCAAGGGAGGTTGATGGAACACTCTGTAATAATTTACATGGGAAGAGGATCTCTACATAAATAGATATATATATAATGTGTAAATGAACCAGAGTGTGTACACCTTGGACAAACAACATTCGAACCATTACCCCAATGTAAAAAATTAAAACAACGAACTAGAAGTAATGAGACATAAACTTATGGGTGGTTTTCCTGGCACATTCCATTCAAATTTACAACCCAGGTAAACGACTTCCAGAACGGCTCTGCTGCCCTAGTACCCAGATTGGGGAATGGAGAAATGCTGCCTCCTTGTGGCCGTTTCCCACAACAGCAGCTTTAAACCCACTGCAAAAGGTCACTAAATATTCACCAATTCAGTTCTGTAAATGTCACCTGCCCTCCAAAAAATACTGAGGTCGAAAATCGACCAAAAAATTCAAGAGTGCAACCTTCCAAAAAGACAATTTGAAGAGGTAGATTGTACTCACACTTTTTTTTTCTTTTTTCTTTTAACACAAAAGAAAAAGGCGTGGAAAAATGATGAATTTTAGGAATTTTTAAAGACATGTCAACCCAAATTACAAAAACCTATCAGCTCACACCAGTCAGAATGGCCCTCGACAAAAATGCTGCAAACAATAAATGCTGACGTGATTGTGGAGAAATGAGTACCCTCGATTCTCAGGGGGACGTGGTAAGAGCCACTAATGAAAGCACAATTGAGGTGCCTTGAAAAGGTAACATTGAGCTACCATACCAGTCAATCAATCATACCCACTGCTGGGTGTATCACCTGAGAAAATGAAAATCCAAAAGTCACAGGCTGGCAATCCTGCACTCCAGCAATAGTTACCATAGGCAACACTTGGAAGCAACGAAAACGTCCATCAACAGAGGAATGCACCAAGAAGAAGTGGTCCATGTCCACAATGGAATATTAGCCATGGAAAACATTGAAGCACTGCTCTTTGAGGCACCATACATGAGCCTGGAGATAATCACAAAACATGAAGTAGGACAGAAAGCAAAAGACCTATATCCTATAATATCACTTATGGCATTATGTAATAACTGACACAAATGAACATATTTCCAAAGAGAAAGACACTCACGGGCTTAGAAAACAAACTATGCTCATCTAAAAGGAAAGGAGGGGGGAATTGATAAATGAAGAATAGTGTTACTATACGTATACAAATACATATTATATACATGTATCAAAAAGACCGAACATATAGCAAGGGAGGTCTATGGAACACTGTAATATTTTACATGGGAAGAGGATCTGTACATTAATAGACGTAGATAATGTACAAATGAACCAGATTGTGTACACCTAGGAAAAACAATATTCTAATCTTTACTCTGATTAAAAAAATGTAAAAACCCAAGAAGAAGTAATGAGACATAAACTTATGGGGATTTCTCCTGGCAAATTCCATTCTCATTTACAACCTAGGACAACGACTTCCAGAAAGGCTCTGCTGCATTAGTACGCAGATTGGGGAATGGAGAAATGCTGCCTCCTTGTGGCCATTTCCCACAACAGCAGCTTTAAACCCACTGCGAAAGGTCACTAAATATTCACCAACTTGCAGTTCTGTAAATGACACCTGCCCTCCAATAAATTTCTGGGGTCAAAAATCGACGAAAAAATTGAAAAGAGGGCAACCTTCGAAGAAGACAATTTCAAGAGGTATATTGTACACACGGTTTTTTCTTTTAAGTGAAAAGAAAAAGGCGTGGGAAAATGATAAAGTTTAGGAATTTTTAAAGATAGGCAAACGGAAATTACAAATACCTATCAGCTCACAGCAGTCAGAATGGCCATCAGCAAAAATGCTGCAAACAATACATGCTGAAGGGATTGTGGAGAAATGTGTACCCTGAGCTCTAAGGGGGACGTGGTAAGAACCATTCCTGTAAACACAATGGAGGTGCTTTGAAAAGGTAAACATTGAGCTACCAGTGAATCAAGCATACCATCTGCTGAGCCTATCACCTGAGAAAATGAGAATCAAAAAGTCACAGGCTGGCAAACCTGTACGCCAGCAATACTTACCATAGTCAACACATGGAAGCAGCAAAAATGTCCATCAACGGAGGAATGCACCAAGAAGAAGTGGTCCATGTATACAACGGAATAGTACTCCAGTAAAAAATGTAAATTAAATTTAAAAAACAAACAAATGTAAGGAGACATCAGCAACTGTGGGTTTCTCCGGGCACATTCCACTCTAATTTATAACCGAAGAACACCACTGGCTGGTAGGTCTGTTTCCCTAGTACCAGCGTGGGGAACGTAGAAAGGCTGCCGCCCTCTGGCCGTTACCTGCAAAAGCAGGTTTAAAGCTTGAGTTAATGGTCACTTCATATGAACTAGTACTGCAGGGCTGTAAATGAAACCTGCCCTCAAAATGTCTTGAGGGAGGTAATGGCCAAAATATTTCAAAAGGTGACACATACTTCAAGTAAACACTTTGAAGAACTAAGCTCTAATCACAGCTGGAAAAATAAAAAGCACATGTCTTAAAGCTCAATTTCAACGCATTATGAGACACATGCAAATTCAACCACAAAGAGGTATCAGCTCAAACCAGTCAGAATAACCATCAGCAAAAAAACTACAAAGAATAAATGCTGAAGGTGCTGTGGAGAAGTGCATACCCTCAACTTTACGTGGGACGTAACCTGGAAAGAGCCACTAAAGAGAACAGAATGGAGGTGCCTTTAAAAGGTAAACATTGAGCTACCATATGATCCAACAGACCCATTCCTGGAACTATAACCTAAGAAGACAGAATTGGAAAGACACAGGCAGGCAAATCTGCATTGCATAGTATTACAATAGCCAAGATATGGAAGTAACCAAAAAGTCCACCGACAGATGGGTGGACAAAGAAGAACTGCTACATGTACACATGGAATATGAGCTAGCGAAAAAATGAAACAATGCCATTTGCAGCACCACAGATGAGTCTAGAAGTAATCACGCAACTTGTAGTAAGTGAGACAGCGAAAGACACATATCCTATCATATCACATACAGGTGTTACCTAAAAATTGAAACAAACGAAGGTATTTCCACAGAGAAAGGCAATCACAGATTCAGTACAAAAACTTATGCTTCGCCAAATGGAAAGGTGTGAGGATTGGATACACTACCATATTGAGGTTAACGGAGAGATACCAACACATGTGAAATATATAATCACCAAAGATCTACGGAATACCAAGGGAAGACTACTCAACATTGTGTCATAACCTACATGGGAAAAGGATCTGAAGAAGAATAGATATATGTATATGTGTGAAAGAAGCACATCTTGCACACCTAGAACAAACAAAACATTGTAATCAAGTTTGCTGTGATAAAAAATAAAAATTAAGTTAAAACTACGAACAAGAAGTAATGAGACATAAACTTAAAGGGCTTTTTCCTGGCACATTCCATTCTAATTTACAACCTAGAACACCACTTCCAGTAAGGCTCTGTTGCCCTAGTAACCAGATTTGGTAAAGGAGAAATGCTGCCGCCTTGTGGCCCATTCCCGCAAGAGCAGCTTTTAACCCACAGCTAATGGTCACTTAACATTCACAAGGACTCAGGGCTGTAAAGGACACCTGCCCTCAAAATTGTGCTGAGGTAGGGAATGGATAAAACAATTCAAAACAGGCAACATTTTCAAGAAGATAGTATGAAGAGGTAAGTTTTACTCACTCTCTTTTTAAAAAAAGGAAAATGGATAAAAGCTCAACCTCAGGAAGTATTAGACTCATGCAATCTAATCTACAAAAAGTTTTCAACTCACACCAGTCGACTGACCATCAGCAAAAAGCCTACAAACAATCAATGCTGAAGAGGTTTTAGAGAACTCTGTACCCTCTAGCTGCTGGTGAGATGTAAAGTGGTTAACAGCCAATAATGAGAACAGAAAGGAGCTGCGTTTAAAAGGAGAAATTGAGGTACCATTCAATCCAGCAGGCGCACCAATGTGCCTCTCACCTGAGAAGACCAGAATCAAGAAGACCCGGGCTGCAAAAGCTGCACTGCAGCCTTATTCACAATAGACAAGACAGTGAAGCAACCAAAATGTCCATCAACGGATGAAGGGATAAACAAGAAGTGGTCCATGTACACAATGAATACTAGCCATGGAAAACCATGAAACACTGCTCTTTGAGGCACCATAGATGATCTTGGAGATAATCACAGAACATGAGGGAAGTCGGAAAGCAAAAGTCCTATATCCTATGAAATCACTTATAGGCGTTATCTAATAACTGACACAAATGAACATATTTCCACAGGGAAAGGCAATCACAGACTTATAAAAAAAAACTATGCTTACCTAAAAGGAAAGGTGGGGGGAATGGATAAATGAAGATTAGCGTTACCATCTGTATACAAATTCATATTATATACATATATCAAAAAGACCGACCATATAGCAAGGGAGGTTGATGGAACACTCTGTAATAATTTACATGGGAAGAGGATCTCTACATAAATAGATATATATATAATGTGTAAATGAACCAGAGTGTGTACACCTTGGACAAACAACATTCGAACCATTACCCCAATGTAAAAAATTAAAACAACGAACTAGAAGTAATGAGACATAAACTTATGGGTGGTTTTCCTGGCACATTCCATTCAAATTTACAACCCAGGTAAACGACTTCCAGAACGGCTCTGCTGCCCTAGTACCCAGATTGGGGAATGGAGAAATGCTGCCTCCTTGTGGCCGTTTCCCACAACAGCAGCTTTAAACCCACTGCAAAAGGTCACTAAATATTCACCAATTCAGTTCTGTAAATGTCACCTGCCCTCCAAAAAATACTGAGGTCGAAAATCGACCAAAAAATTCAAGAGTGCAACCTTCCAAAAAGACAATTTGAAGAGGTAGATTGTACTCACACTTTTTTTTTCTTTTTTCTTTTAACACAAAAGAAAAAGGCGTGGAAAAATGATGAATTTTAGGAATTTTTAAAGACATGTCAACCCAAATTACAAAAACCTATCAGCTCACACCAGTCAGAATGGCCCTCGACAAAAATGCTGCAAACAATAAATGCTGACGTGATTGTGGAGAAATGAGTACCCTCGATTCTCAGGGGGACGTGGTAAGAGCCACTAATGAAAGCACAATTGAGGTGCCTTGAAAAGGTAACATTGAGCTACCATACCAGTCAATCAATCATACCCACTGCTGGGTGTATCACCTGAGAAAATGAAAATCCAAAAGTCACAGGCTGGCAATCCTGCACTCCAGCAATAGTTACCATAGGCAACACTTGGAAGCAACGAAAACGTCCATCAACAGAGGAATGCACCAAGAAGAAGTGGTCCATGTCCACAATGGAATATTAGCCATGGAAAACATTGAAGCACTGCTCTTTGAGGCACCATACATGAGCCTGGAGATAATCACAAAACATGAAGTAGGACAGAAAGCAAAAGACCTATATCCTATAATATCACTTATGGCATTATGTAATAACTGACACAAATGAACATATTTCCAAAGAGAAAGACACTCACGGGCTTAGAAAACAAACTATGCTCATCTAAAAGGAAAGGAGGGGGGAATTGATAAATGAAGAATAGTGTTACTATACGTATACAAATACATATTATATACATGTATCAAAAAGACCGAACATATAGCAAGGGAGGTCTATGGAACACTGTAATATTTTACATGGGAAGAGGATCTGTACATTAATAGACGTAGATAATGTACAAATGAACCAGATTGTGTACACCTAGGAAAAACAATATTCTAATCTTTACTCTGATTAAAAAAATGTAAAAACCCAAGAAGAAGTAATGAGACATAAACTTATGGGGATTTCTCCTGGCAAATTCCATTCTCATTTACAACCTAGGACAACGACTTCCAGAAAGGCTCTGCTGCATTAGTACGCAGATTGGGGAATGGAGAAATGCTGCCTCCTTGTGGCCATTTCCCACAACAGCAGCTTTAAACCCACTGCGAAAGGTCACTAAATATTCACCAACTTGCAGTTCTGTAAATGACACCTGCCCTCCAATAAATTTCTGGGGTCAAAAATCGACGAAAAAATTGAAAAGAGGGCAACCTTCGAAGAAGACAATTTCAAGAGGTATATTGTACACACGGTTTTTTCTTTTAAGTGAAAAGAAAAAGGCGTGGGAAAATGATAAAGTTTAGGAATTTTTAAAGATAGGCAAACGGAAATTACAAATACCTATCAGCTCACAGCAGTCA
The DNA here is from genome assembly GCF_028564815.1 of Eubalaena glacialis. NCBI lineage: Eukaryota > Metazoa > Chordata > Mammalia > Artiodactyla > Balaenidae > Eubalaena > Eubalaena glacialis. The sequence continues at coordinate 40,827 of NW_026871522.1, forward strand.
GAATGGCCATCAGCAAAAATGCTGCAAACAATACATGCTGAAGGGATTGTGGAGAAATGTGTACCCTGAGCTCTAAGGGGGACGTGGTAAGAACCATTCCTGTAAACACAATGGAGGTGCTTTGAAAAGGTAAACATTGAGCTACCAGTGAATCAAGCATACCATCTGCTGAGCCTATCACCTGAGAAAATGAGAATCAAAAAGTCACAGGCTGGCAAACCTGTACGCCAGCAATACTTACCATAGTCAACACATGGAAGCAGCAAAAATGTCCATCAACGGAGGAATGCACCAAGAAGAAGTGGTCCATGTATACAACGGAATAGTACTCCAGTAAAAAATGTAAATTAAATTTAAAAAACAAACAAATGTAAGGAGACATCAGCAACTGTGGGTTTCTCCGGGCACATTCCACTCTAATTTATAACCGAAGAACACCACTGGCTGGTAGGTCTGTTTCCCTAGTACCAGCGTGGGGAACGTAGAAAGGCTGCCGCCCTCTGGCCGTTACCTGCAAAAGCAGGTTTAAAGCTTGAGTTAATGGTCACTTCATATGAACTAGTACTGCAGGGCTGTAAATGAAACCTGCCCTCAAAATGTCTTGAGGGAGGTAATGGCCAAAATATTTCAAAAGGTGACACATACTTCAAGTAAACACTTTGAAGAACTAAGCTCTAATCACAGCTGGAAAAATAAAAAGCACATGTCTTAAAGCTCAATTTCAACGCATTATGAGACACATGCAAATTCAACCACAAAGAGGTATCAGCTCAAACCAGTCAGAATAACCATCAGCAAAAAAACTACAAAGAATAAATGCTGAAGGTGCTGTGGAGAAGTGCATACCCTCAACTTTACGTGGGACGTAACCTGGAAAGAGCCACTAAAGAGAACAGAATGGAGGTGCCTTTAAAAGGTAAACATTGAGCTACCATATGATCCAACAGACCCATTCCTGGAACTATAACCTAAGAAGACAGAATTGGAAAGACACAGGCAGGCAAATCTGCATTGCATAGTATTACAATAGCCAAGATATGGAAGTAACCAAAAAGTCCACCGACAGATGGGTGGACAAAGAAGAACTGCTACGTGTACACATGGAATATGAGCTAGCGAAAAAATGAAACAATGCCATTTGCAGCACCACAGATGAGTCTAGAAGTAATCACGCAACTTGTAGTAAGTGAGACAGCGAAAGACACATATCCTATCATATCACATACAGGTGTTACCTAAAAATTGAAACAAACGAAGATATTTCCACAGAGAAAGGCAATCACAGATTCAGTACAAAAACTTATGCTTCGCCAAATGGAAAGGTGTGAGGATTGGATACACTACCATATTGAGGTTAACGGAGAGATACCAACACATGTGAAATATATAATCACCAAAGATCTACGGAATACCAAGGGAAGACTACTCAACATTGTGTCATAACCTACATGGGAAAAGGATCTGAAGAAGAATAGATATATGTATATGTGTGAAAGAAGCACATCTTGCACACCTAGAACAAACAAAACATTGTAATCAAGTTTGCTGTGATAAAAAATAAAAATTAAGTTAAAACTACGAACAAGAAGTAATGAGACATAAACTTAAAGGGCTTTTTCCTGGCACATTCCATTCTAATTTACAACCTAGAACACCACTTCCAGTAAGGCTCTGTTGCCCTAGTAACCAGATTTGGTAAAGGAGAAATGCTGCCGCCTTGTGGCCCATTCCCGCAAGAGCAGCTTTTAACCCACAGCTAATGGTCACTTAACATTCACAAGGACTCAGGGCTGTAAAGGACACCTGCCCTCAAAATTGTGCTGAGGTAGGGAATGGATAAAACAATTCAAAACAGGCAACATTTTCAAGAAGATAGTATGAAGAGGTAAGTTTTACTCACTCTCTTTTTAAAAAAAGGAAAATGGATAAAAGCTCAACCTCAGGAAGTATTAGACTCATGCAATCTAATCTACAAAAAGTTTTCAACTCACACCAGTCGACTGACCATCAGCAAAAAGCCTACAAACAATCAATGCTGAAGAGGTTTTAGAGAACTCTGTACCCTCTAGCTGCTGGTGAGATGTAAAGTGGTTAACAGCCAATAATGAGAACAGAAAGGAGCTGCGTTTAAAAGGAGAAATTGAGGTACCATTCAATCCAGCAGGCGCACCAATGGGCCTCTCACCTGAGAAGACCAGAATCAAGAAGACCCGGGCTGCAAAAGCTGCACTGCAGCCTTATTCACAATAGACAAGACAGTGAAGCAACCAAAATGTCCATCAACGGATGAAGGGATAAACAAGAAGTGGTCCATGTACACAATGAATACTAGCCATGGAAAACCATGAAACACTGCTCTTTGAGGCACCATAGATGATCTTGGAGATAATCACAGAACATGAGGGAAGTCGGAAAGCAAAAGTCCTATATCCTATGAAATCACTTATAGGCGTTATCTAATAACTGACACAAATGAACATATTTCCACAGGGAAAGGCAATCACAGACTTATAAAAAAAAACTATGCTTACCTAAAAGGAAAGGTGGGGGGAATGGATAAATGAAGATTAGCGTTACCATCTGTATACAAATTCATATTATATACATATATCAAAAAGACCGACCATATAGCAAGGGAGGTTGATGGAACACTCTGTAATAATTTACATGGGAAGAGGATCTCTACATAAATAGATATATATATAATGTGTAAATGAACCAGAGTGTGTACACCTTGGACAAACAACATTCGAACCATTACCCCAATGTAAAAAATTAAAACAACGAACTAGAAGTAATGAGACATAAACTTATGGGTGGTTTTCCTGGCACATTCCATTCAAATTTACAACCCAGGTAAACGACTTCCAGAACGGCTCTGCTGCCCTAGTACCCAGATTGGGGAATGGAGAAATGCTGCCTCCTTGTGGCCGTTTCCCACAACAGCAGCTTTAAACCCACTGCAAAAGGTCACTAAATATTCACCAATTCAGTTCTGTAAATGTCACCTGCCCTCCAAAAAATACTGAGGTCGAAAATCGACCAAAAAATTCAAGAGTGCAACCTTCCAAAAAGACAATTTGAAGAGGTAGATTGTACTCACACTTTTTTTTTTCTTTTTTCTTTTAACACAAAAGAAAAAGGCGTGGAAAAATGATGAATTTTAGGAATTTTTAAAGACATGTCAACCCAAATTACAAAAACCTATCAGCTCACACCAGTCAGAATGGCCCTCGACAAAAATGCTGCAAACAATAAATGCTGACGTGATTGTGGAGAAATGAGTACCCGCGATTCTAAGGGGGACGTGGTAAGAGCCACTAATGAAAGCACAATTGAGGTACCTTGAAAAGGTAACATTGAGCTACCATACCAGTCAATCAATCATACCCACTGCTGGGTGTATCACCTGAGAATATGAAAATCCAAAAGTCACAGGCTGGCAATCCTGCACTCCAGCAATAGTTACCATAGGCAACACTTGGAAGCAACGAAAACGTCCATCAACAGAGGAATGCACCAAGAAGAAGTGGTCCATGTCCACAATGGAATATTAGCCATGGAAAACGTTGAAGCACTGCTCTTTGAGACACCATACATGAGCCTGGAGATAATCACAAAACATGAAGTAGGACGGAAAGCAAAAGACCTATATCCTATAATATCACTTATGGCATTATGTAATAACTGACACAAATGAACATATTTCCAAAGAGAAAGACACTCACGGGCTTAGAAAACAAACTATGCTCATCTAAAAGGAAAGGAGGGGGGAATTGATAAATGAAGAATAGTGTTACTATACGTATACAAATACATATTATATACATGTATCAAAAAGACCGAACATATAGCAAGGGAGGTCTATGGAACACTGTAATATTTTACATGGGAAGAGGATCTGTACATTAATAGACGTAGATAATGTACAAATGAACCAGATTGTGTACACCTAGGAAAAACAATATTCTAATCTTTACTCTGATTAAAAAAATGTAAAAAGCCAAGAAGAAGTAATGAGACATAACCTTATGGGGATTTCTCCTGGCAAATTCCATTCTCATTTACAACCTAAGACAACGACTTCCAGAAAGGCTCTGCTGCCCTAGTACCCAGATTGGGGAATGGAGAAATGCTGCCTCCTTGTGGCCGTTTCCCACAACAGCAGCTTTAAACCCACTGTGAAAAGTCACTAAATATTCACCAACTTGCAGTTCTGTAAATGACACCTGCCCTCCAAAAAATTTCTGGGGTCAAAAATCGACCAAAAAATTGAAAAGAGGGCAACCTTCGAAGAAGACAATTTCAAGAGGTATATTGTACACACGGTTTTTTCTTTTAAGTGAAAAGAAAAAGGCGTGGGAAAATGATAAAGTTTAGGAATTTTTAAAGATAGGCAAACGGAAATTACAAATACCTATCAGCTCACAGCAGTCAGAATGGCCATCAGCAAAAATGCTGCAAACAATACATGCTGAAGGGATTGTGGAGAAATGTGTACCCTGAGCTCTAAGGGGGACGTGGTAAGAACCATTCCTGTAAACACAATGGAGGTGCTTTGAAAAGGTAAACATTGAGCTACCAGTGAATCAAGCATACCATCTGCTGAGCCTATCACCTGAGAAAATGAGAATCAAAAAGTCACAGGCTGGCAAACCTGTACGCCAGCAATACTTACCATAGTCAACACATGGAAGCAACAAAAATGTCCATCAACAGAGGAATGCACCAAGAAGAAGTGGTCCATGTATACAACGGAATAGTACTCCAGTAAAAAATGTAAATTAAATTTAAAAAACAAACAAATGTAAGGAGACATCAGCAACTGTGGGTTTCTCCGGGCACATTCCACTCTAATTTATAACCGAAGAACACCACTGGCTGGTAGGTCTGTTTCCCTAGTACCAGCGTGGGGAACGTAGAAAGGCTGCCGCCCTCTGGCCGTTACCTGCAAAAGCAGGTTTAAAGCTTGAGTTAATGGTCACTTCATATGAACTAGTACTGCAGGGCTGTAAATGAAACCTGCCCTCAAAATGTCTTGAGGGAGGTAATGGCCAAAATATTTCAAAAGGTGACACATACTTCAAGTAAACACTTTGAAGAACTAAGCTCTAATCACAGCTGGAAAAATAAAAAGCACATGTCTTAAAGCTCAATTTCAACGCATTATGAGACACATGCAAATTCAACCACAAAGAGGTATCAGCTCAAACCAGTCAGAATAACCATCAGCAAAAAAACTACAAAGAATAAATGCTGAAGGTGCTGTGGAGAAGTGCATACCCTCAACTTTACGTGGGACGTAACCTGGAAAGAGCCACTAAAGAGAACAGAATGGAGGTGCCTTTAAAAGGTAAACATTGAGCTACCATATGATCCAACAGACCCATTCCTGGAACTATAACCTAAGAAGACAGAATTGGAAAGACACAGGCAGGCAAATCTGCATTGCATAGTATTACAATAGCCAAGATATGGAAGTAACCAAAAAGTCCACCGACAGATGGGTGGACAAAGAAGAACTGCTACATGTACACATGGAATATGAGCTAGCGAAAAAATGAAACAATGCCATTTGCAGCACCACAGATGAGTCTAGAAGTAATCACGCAACTTGTAGTAAGTGAGACAGCGAAAGACACATATCCTATCATATCACATACAGGTGTTACCTAAAAATTGAAACAAACGAAGGTATTTCCACAGAGAAAGGCAATCACAGATTCAGTACAAAAACTTATGCTTCGCCAAATGGAAAGGTGTGAGGATTGGATACACTACCATATTGAGGTTAACGGAGAGATACCAACACATGTGAAATATATAATCACCAAAGATCTACGGAATACCAAGGGAAGACTACTCAACATTGTGTCATAACCTACATGGGAAAAGGATCTGAAGAAGAATAGATATATGTATATGTGTGAAAGAAGCACATCTTGCACACCTAGAACAAACAAAACATTGTAATCAAGTTTGCTGTGATAAAAAATAAAAATTAAGTTAAAACTACGAACAAGAAGTAATGAGACATAAACTTAAAGGGCTTTTTCCTGGCACATTCCATTCTAATTTACAACCTAGAACACCACTTCCAGTAAGGCTCTGTTGCCCTAGTAACCAGATTTGGTAAAGGAGAAATGCTGCCGCCTTGTGGCCCATTCCCGCAAGAGCAGCTTTTAACCCACAGCTAATGGTCACTTAACATTCACAAGGACTCAGGGCTGTAAAGGACACCTGCCCTCAAAATTGTGCTGAGGTAGGGAATGGATAAAACAATTCAAAACAGGCAACATTTTCAAGAAGATAGTATGAAGAGGTAAGTTTTACTCACTCTCTTTTTAAAAAAAGGAAAATGGATAAAAGCTCAACCTCAGGAAGTATTAGACTCATGCAATCTAATCTACAAAAAGTTTTCAACTCACACCAGTCGACTGACCATCAGCAAAAAGCCTACAAACAATCAATGCTGAAGAGGTTTTAGAGAACTCTGTACCCTCTAGCTGCTGGTGAGATGTAAAGTGGTTAACAGCCAATAATGAGAACAGAAAGGAGCTGCGTTTAAAAGGAGAAATTGAGGTACCATTCAATCCAGCAGGCGCACCAATGTGCCTCTCACCTGAGAAGACCAGAATCAAGAAGACCCGGGCTGCAAAAGCTGCACTGCAGCCTTATTCACAATAGACAAGACAGTGAAGCAACCAAAATGTCCATCAACGGATGAAGGGATAAACAAGAAGTGGTCCATGTACACAATGAATACTAGCCATGGAAAACCATGAAACACTGCTCTTTGAGGCACCATAGATGATCTTGGAGATAATCACAGAACATGAGGGAAGTCAGAAAGCAAAAGTCCTATATCCTATGAAATCACTTATAGGCGTTATCTAATAACTGACACAAATGAACATATTTCCACAGGGAAAGGCAATCACAGACTTATAAAAAAAAACTATGCTTACCTAAAAGGAAAGGTGGGGGGAATGGATAAATGAAGATTAGCGTTACCATCTGTATACAAATTCATATTATATACATATATCAAAAAGACCGACCATATAGCAAGGGAGGTTGATGGAACACTCTGTAATAATTTACATGGGAAGAGGATCTCTACATAAATAGATATATATATAATGTGTAAATGAACCAGAGTGTGTACACCTTGGACAAACAACATTCGAACCATTACCCCAATGTAAAAAATTAAAACAACGAACTAGAAGTAATGAGACATAAACTTATGGGTGGTTTTCCTGGCACATTCCATTCAAATTTACAACCCAGGTAAACGACTTCCAGAACGGCTCTGCTGCCCTAGTACCCAGATTGGGGAATGGAGAAATGCTGCCTCCTTGTGGCCGTTTCCCACAACAGCAGCTTTAAACCCACTGCAAAAGGTCACTAAATATTCACCAATTCAGTTCTGTAAATGTCACCTGCCCTCCAAAAAATACTGAGGTCGAAAATCGACCAAAAAATTCAAGAGTGCAACCTTCCAAAGAGACAATTTGAAGAGGTAGATTGTACTCACACTTTTTTTTTCTTTTTTCTTTTAACACAAAAGAAAAAGGCGTGGAAAAATGATGAATTTTAGGAATTTTTAAAGACATGTCAACCCAAATTACAAAAACCTATCAGCTCACACCAGTCAGAATGGCCCTCGACAAAAATGCTGCAAACAATAAATGCTGACGTGATTGTGGAGAAATGAGTACCCTCGATTCTCAGGGGGACGTGGTAAGAGCCACTAATGAAAGCACAATTGAGGTGCCTTGAAAAGGTAACATTGAGCTACCATACCAGTCAATCAATCATACCCACTGCTGGGTGTATCACCTGAGAAAATGAAAATCCAAAAGTCACAGGCTGGCAATCCTGCACTCCAGCAATAGTTACCATAGGCAACACTTGGAAGCAACGAAAACGTCCATCAACAGAGGAATGCACCAAGAAGAAGTGGTCCATGTCCACAATGGAATATTAGCCATGGAAAACATTGAAGCACTGCTCTTTGAGGCACCATACATGAGCCTGGAGATAATCACAAAACATGAAGTAGGACAGAAAGCAAAAGACCTATATCCTATAATATCACTTATGGCATTATGTAATAACTGACACAAATGAACATATTTCCAAAGAGAAAGACACTCACGGGCTTAGAAAACAAACTATGCTCATCTAAAAGGAAAGGAGGGGGGAATTGATAAATGAAGAATAGTGTTACTATACGTATACAAATACATATTATATACATGTATCAAAAAGACCGAACATATAGCAAGGGAGGTCTATGGAACACTGTAATATTTTACATGGGAAGAGGATCTGTACATTAATAGACGTAGATAATGTACAAATGAACCAGATTGTGTACACCTAGGAAAAACAATATTCTAATCTTTACTCTGATTAAAAAAATGTAAAAACCCAAGAAGAAGTAATGAGACATAAACTTATGGGGATTTCTCCTGGCAAATTCCATTCTCATTTACAACCTAGGACAACGACTTCCAGAAAGGCTCTGCTGCATTAGTACGCAGATTGGGGAATGGAGAAATGCTGCCTCCTTGTGGCCATTTCCCACAACAGCAGCTTTAAACCCACTGCGAAAGGTCACTAAATATTCACCAACTTGCAGTTCTGTAAATGACACCTGCCCTCCAATAAATTTCTGGGGTCAAAAATCGACGAAAAAATTGAAAAGAGGGCAACCTTCGAAGAAGACAATTTCAAGAGGTATATTGTACACACGGTTTTTTCTTTTAAGTGAAAAGAAAAAGGCGTGGGAAAATGATAAAGTTTAGGAATTTTTAAAGATAGGCAAACGGAAATTACAAATACCTATCAGCTCACAGCAGTCAGAATGGCCATCAGCAAAAATGCTGCAAACAATACATGCTGAAGGGATTGTGGAGAAATGTGTACCCTGAGCTCTAAGGGGGACGTGGTAAGAACCATTCCTGTAAACACAATGGAGGTGCTTTGAAAAGGTAAACATTGAGCTACCAGTGAATCAAGCATACCATCTGCTGAGCCTATCACCTGAGAAAATGAGAATCAAAAAGTCACAGGCTGGCAAACCTGTACGCCAGCAATACTTACCATAGTCAACACATGGAAGCAGCAAAAATGTCCATCAACGGAGGAATGCACCAAGAAGAAGTGGTCCATGTATACAACGGAATAGTACTCCAGTAAAAAATGTAAATTAAATTTAAAAAACAAACAAATGTAAGGAGACATCAGCAACTGTGGGTTTCTCCGGGCACATTCCACTCTAATTTATAACCGAAGAACACCACTGGCTGGTAGGTCTGTTTCCCTAGTACCAGCGTGGGGAACGTAGAAAGGCTGCCGCCCTCTGGCCGTTACCTGCAAAAGCAGGTTTAAAGCTTGAGTTAATGGTCACTTCATATGAACTAGTACTGCAGGGCTGTAAATGAAACCTGCCCTCAAAATGTCTTGAGGGAGGTAATGGCCAAAATATTTCAAAAGGTGACACATACTTCAAGTAAACACTTTGAAGAACTAAGCTCTAATCACAGCTGGAAAAATAAAAAGCACATGTCTTAAAGCTCAATTTCAACGCATTATGAGACACATGCAAATTCAACCACAAAGAGGTATCAGCTCAAACCAGTCAGAATAACCATCAGCAAAAAAACTACAAAGAATAAATGCTGAAGGTGCTGTGGAGAAGTGCATACCCTCAACTTTACGTGGGACGTAACCTGGAAAGAGCCACTAAAGAGAACAGAATGGAGGTGCCTTTAAAAGGTAAACATTGAGCTACCATATGATCCAACAGACCCATTCCTGGAACTATAACCTAAGAAGACAGAATTGGAAAGACACAGGCAGGCAAATCTGCATTGCATAGTATTACAATAGCCAAGATATGGAAGTAACCAAAAAGTCCACCGACAGATGGGTGGACAAAGAAGAACTGCTACATGTACACATGGAATATGAGCTAGCGAAAAAATGAAACAATGCCATTTGCAGCACCACAGATGAGTCTAGAAGTAATCACGCAACTTGTAGTAAGTGAGACAGCGAAAGACACATATCCTATCATATCACATACAGGTGTTACCTAAAAATTGAAGCAAACGAAGATATTTCCACAGAGAAAGGCAATCACAGATTCAGTACAAAAACTTATGCTTCGCCAAATGGAAAGGTGTGAGGATTGGATACACTACCATATTGAGGTTGACGGAGAGATACCAACACATGTGAAATATATAATCACCAAAGATCTACGGAATACCAAGGGAAGACTACTCAACATTGTGTCATAACCTACATGGGAAAAGGATCTGAAGAAGAATAGATATATGTATATGTGTGAAAGAAGCACATCTTGCACACCTAGAACAAACAAAACATTGTAATCAAGTTTGCTGTGATAAAAAATAAAAATTAAGTTAAAACTACGAACAAGAAGTAATGAGACATAAACTTAAAGGGCTTTTTCCTGGCACATTCCATTCTAATTTACAACCTAGAACACCACTTCCAGTAAGGCTCTGTTGCCCTAGTAACCAGATTTGGTAAAGGAGAAATGCTGCCGCCTTGTGGCCCATTCCCGCAAGAGCAGCTTTTAACCCACAGCTAATGGTCACTTAACATTCACAAGGACTCAGGGCTGTAAAGGACACCTGCCCTCAAAATTGTGCTGAGGTAGGGAATGGATAAAACAATTCAAAACAGGCAACATTTTCAAGAAGATAGTATGAAGAGGTAAGTTTTACTCACTCTCTTTTTAAAAAAAGGAAAATGGATAAAAGCTCAACCTCAGGAAGTATTAGACTCATGCAATCTAATCTACAAAAAGTTTTCAACTCACACCAGTCGACTGACCATCAGCAAAAAGCCTACAAACAATCAATGCTGAAGAGGTTTTAGAGAACTCTGTACCCTCTAGCTGCTGGTGAGATGTAAAGTGGTTAACAGCCAATAATGAGAACAGAAAGGAGCTGCGTTTAAAAGGAGAAATTGAGGTACCATTCAATCCAGCAGGCGCACCAATGTGCCTCTCACCTGAGAAGACCAGAATCAAGAAGACCCGGGCGGCAAAAGCTGCACTGCAGCCTTATTCACAATAGACAAGACAGTGAAGCAACCAAAATGTCCATCAACGGATGAAGGGATAAACAAGAAGTGGTCCATGTACACAATGAATACTAGCCATGGAAAACCATGAAACACTGCTCTTTGAGGCACCATAGATGATCTTGGAGATAATCACAGAACATGAGGGAAGTCGGAAAGCAAAAGTCCTATATCCTATGAAATCACTTATAGGCGTTATCTAATAACTGACACAAATGAACATATTTTCACAGGGAAAGGCAATCACAGACTTATAAAAAAAAACTATGCTTACCTAAAAGGAAAGGTGGGGGGAATGGATAAATGAAGATTAGCGTTACCATCTGTATACAAATTCATATTATATACATATATCAAAAAGACCGACCATATAGCAAGGGAGGTTGATGGAACACTCTGTAATAATTTACATGGGAAGAGGATCTCTACATAAATAGATATATATATAATGTGTAAATGAACCAGAGTGTGTACACCTTGGACAAACAACATTCGAACCATTACCCCAATGTAAAAAATTAAAACAACGAACTAGAAGTAATGAGACATAAACTTATGGGTGGTTTTCCTGGCACATTCCATTCAAATTTACAACCCAGGTAAACGACTTCCAGAACGGCTCTGCTGCCCTAGTACCCAGATTGGGGAATGGAGAAATGCTGCCTCCTTGTGGCCGTTTCCCACAACAGCAGCTTTAAACCCACTGCAAAAGGTCACTAAATATTCACCAATTCAGTTCTGTAAATGTCACCTGCCCTCCAAAAAATACTGAGGTCGAAAATCGACCAAAAAATTCAAGAGTGCAACCTTCCAAAAAGACAATTTGAAGAGGTAGATTGTACTCACACTTTTTTTTTTCTTTTTTCTTTTAACACAAAAGAAAAAGGCGTGGAAAAATGATGAATTTTAGGAATTTTTAAAGACATGTCAACCCAAATTACAAAAACCTATCAGCTAACACCAGTCAGAATGGCCCTCGACAAAAATGCTGCAAACAATAAATGCTGACGTGATTGTGGAGAAATGAGTACCCTCGATTCTAAGGGGGACGTGGTAAGAGCCACTAATGAAAGCACAATTGAGGTGCCTTGAAAAGGTAACATTGAGCTACCATACCAGTCAATCAATCATACCCACTGCTGGGTGTATCACCTGAGAATATGAAAATCCAAAAGTCACAGGCTGGCAATCGTGCACTCCAGCAATAGTTACCATAGGCAACACTTGGAAGCAACGAAAACGTCCATCAACAGAGGAATGCACCAAGAAGAAGTGGTCCATGTCCACAATGGAATATTAGCCATGGAAAACGTTGAAGCACTGCTCTTTGAGGCACCATACATGAGCCTGGAGATAATCACAAAACATGAAGTAGGACGGAAAGCAAAAGACCTATATCCTATAATATCACTTATGGCATTATGTAATAACTGACACAAATGAACATATTTCCAAAGAGAGAGACACTCACGGGCTTAGAAAACAAACTATGCTCATCTAAAAGGAAAGGAGGGGGGAATTGATAAATGAAGAATAGTGTTACTATACGTATACAAATACATATTATATACATGTATCAAAAAGACCGAACATATAGCAAGGGAGGTCTATGGAACACTGTAATATTTTACATGGGAAGAGGATCTGTACATTAATAGACGTAGATAATGTACAAATGAACCAGATTGTGTACACCTAGGAAAAACAATATTCTAATCTTTACTCTGATTAAAAAAATGTAAAAAGCCAAGAAGAAGTAATGAGACATAACCTTATGGGGATTTCTCCTGGCAAATTCCATTCTCATTTACAACCTAAGACAACGACTTCCAGAAAGGCTCTGCTGCCCTAGTACCCAGATTGGGGAATGGAGAAATGCTGCCTCCTTGTGGCCGTTTCCCACAACAGCAGCTTTAAACCCACTGTGAAAAGTCACTAAATATTCACCAACTTGCAGTTCTGTAAATGACACCTGCCCTCCAAAAAATTTCTGGGGTCAAAAATCGACCAAAAAATTGAAAAGAGGGCAACCTTCGAAGAAGACAATTTCAAGAGGTATATTGTACACACGGTTTTTTCTTTTAAGTGAAAAGAAAAAGGCGTGGGAAAATGATAAAGTTTAGGAATTTTTAAAGATAGGCAAACGGAAATTACAAATACCTATCAGCTCACAGCAGTCAGAATGGCCATCAGCAAAAATGCTGCAAACAATACATGCTGAAGGGATTGTGGAGAAATGTGTACCCTGAGCTCTAAGGGGGACGTGGTAAGAACCATTCCTGTAAACACAATGGAGGTGCTTTGAAAAGGTAAACATTGAGCTACCAGTGAATCAAGCATACCATCTGCTGAGCCTATCACCTGAGAAAATGAGAATCAAAAAGTCACAGGCTGGCAAACCTGTACGCCAGCAATACTTACCATAGTCAACACATGGAAGCAACAAAAATGTCCATCAACAGAGGAATGCACCAAGAAGAAGTGGTCCATGTATACAACGGAATAGTACTCCAGTAAAAAATGTAAATTAAATTTAAAAAACAAACAAATGTAAGGAGACATCAGCAACTGTGGGTTTCTCCGGGCACATTCCACTCTAATTTATAACCGAAGAACACCACTGGCTGGTAGGTCTGTTTCCCTAGTACCAGCGTGGGGAACGTAGAAAGGCTGCCGCCCTCTGGCCGTTACCTGCAAAAGCAGGTTTAAAGCTTGAGTTAATGGTCACTTCATATGAACTAGTACTGCAGGGCTGTAAATGAAACCTGCCCTCAAAATGTCTTGAGGGAGGTAATGGCCAAAATATTTCAAAAGGTGACACATACTTCAAGTAAACACTTTGAAGAACTAAGCTCTAATCACAGCTGGAAAAATAAAAAGCACATGTCTTAAAGCTCAATTTCAACGCATTATGAGACACATGCAAATTCAACCACAAAGAGGTATCAGCTCAAACCAGTCAGAATAACCATCAGCAAAAAAACTACAAAGAATAAATGCTGAAGGTGCTGTGGAGAAGTGCATACCCTCAACTTTACGTGGGACGTAACCTGGAAAGAGCCACTAAAGAGAACAGAATGGAGGTGCCTTTAAAAGGTAAACATTGAGCTACCATATGATCCAACAGACCCATTCCTGGAACTATAACCTAAGAAGACAGAATTGGAAAGACACAGGCAGGCAAATCTGCATTGCATAGTATTACAATAGCCAAGATATGGAAGTAACCAAAAAGTCCACCGACAGATGGGTGGACAAAGAAGAACTGCTACATGTACACATGGAATATGAGCTAGCGAAAAAATGAAACAATGCCATTTGCAGCACCACAGATGAGTCTAGAAGTAATCACGCAACTTGTAGTAAGTGAGACAGCGAAAGACACATATCCTATCATATCACATACAGGTGTTACCTAAAAATTGAAACAAACGAAGGTATTTCCACAGAGAAAGGCAATCACAGATTCAGTACAAAAACTTATGCTTCGCCAAATGGAAAGGTGTGAGGATTGGATACACTACCATATTGAGGTTAACGGAGAGATACCAACACATGTGAAATATATAATCACCAAAGATCTACGGAATACCAAGGGAAGACTACTCAACATTGTGTCATAACCTACATGGGAAAAGGATCTGAAGAAGAATAGATATATGTATATGTGTGAAAGAAGCACATCTTGCACACCTAGAACAAACAAAACATTGTAATCAAGTTTGCTGTGATAAAAAATAAAAATTAAGTTAAAACTACGAACAAGAAGTAATGAGACATAAACTTAAAGGGCTTTTTCCTGGCACATTCCATTCTAATTTACAACCTAGAACACCACTTCCAGTAAGGCTCTGTTGCCCTAGTAACCAGATTTGGTAAAGGAGAAATGCTGCCGCCTTGTGGCCCATTCCCGCAAGAGCAGCTTTTAACCCACAGCTAATGGTCACTTAACATTCACAAGGACTCAGGGCTGTAAAGGACACCTGCCCTCAAAATTGTGCTGAGGTAGGGAATGGATAAAACAATTCAAAACAGGCAACATTTTCAAGAAGATAGTATGAAGAGGTAAGTTTTACTCACTCTCTTTTTAAAAAAAGGAAAATGGATAAAAGCTCAACCTCAGGAAGTATTAGACTCATGCAATCTAATCTACAAAAAGTTTTCAACTCACACCAGTCGACTGACCATCAGCAAAAAGCCTACAAACAATCAATGCTGAAGAGGTTTTAGAGAACTCTGTACCCTCTAGCTGCTGGTGAGATGTAAAGTGGTTAACAGCCAATAATGAGAACAGAAAGGAGCTGCGTTTAAAAGGAGAAATTGAGGTACCATTCAATCCAGCAGGCGCACCAATGTGCCTCTCACCTGAGAAGACCAGAATCAAGAAGACCCGGGCTGCAAAAGCTGCACTGCAGCCTTATTCACAATAGACAAGACAGTGAAGCAACCAAAATGTCCATCAACGGATGAAGGGATAAACAAGAAGTGGTCCATGTACACAATGAATACTAGCCATGGAAAACCATGAAACACTGCTCTTTGAGGCACCATAGATGATCTTGGAGATAATCACAGAACATGAGGGAAGTCAGAAAGCAAAAGTCCTATATCCTATGAAATCACTTATAGGCGTTATCTAATAACTGACACAAATGAACATATTTCCACAGGGAAAGGCAATCACAGACTTATAAAAAAAAACTATGCTTACCTAAAAGGAAAGGTGGGGGGAATGGATAAATGAAGATTAGCGTTACCATCTGTATACAAATTCATATTATATACATATATCAAAAAGACCGACCATATAGCAAGGGAGGTTGATGGAACACTCTGTAATAATTTACATGGGAAGAGGATCTCTACATAAATAGATATATATATAATGTGTAAATGAACCAGAGTGTGTACACCTTGGACAAACAACATTCGAACCATTACCCCAATGTAAAAAATTAAAACAACGAACTAGAAGTAATGAGACATAAACTTATGGGTGGTTTTCCTGGCACATTCCATTCAAATTTACAACCCAGGTAAACGACTTCCAGAACGGCTCTGCTGCCCTAGTACCCAGATTGGGGAATGGAGAAATGCTGCCTCCTTGTGGCCGTTTCCCACAACAGCAGCTTTAAACCCACTGCAAAAGGTCACTAAATATTCACCAATTCAGTTCTGTAAATGTCACCTGCCCTCCAAAAAATACTGAGGTCGAAAATCGACCAAAAAATTCAAGAGTGCAACCTTCCAAAAAGACAATTTGAAGAGGTAGATTGTACTCACACTTTTTTTTTCTTTTTTCTTTTAACACAAAAGAAAAAGGCGTGGAAAAATGATGAATTTTAGGAATTTTTAAAGACATGTCAACCCAAATTACAAAAACCTATCAGCTCACACCAGTCAGAATGGCCCTCGACAAAAATGCTGCAAACAATAAATGCTGACGTGATTGTGGAGAAATGAGTACCCTCGATTCTCAGGGGGACGTGGTAAGAGCCACTAATGAAAGCACAATTGAGGTGCCTTGAAAAGGTAACATTGAGCTACCATACCAGTCAATCAATCATACCCACTGCTGGGTGTATCACCTGAGAAAATGAAAATCCAAAAGTCACAGGCTGGCAATCCTGCACTCCAGCAATAGTTACCATAGGCAACACTTGGAAGCAACGAAAACGTCCATCAACAGAGGAATGCACCAAGAAGAAGTGGTCCATGTCCACAATGGAATATTAGCCATGGAAAACATTGAAGCACTGCTCTTTGAGGCACCATACATGAGCCTGGAGATAATCACAAAACATGAAGTAGGACAGAAAGCAAAAGACCTATATCCTATAATATCACTTATGGCATTATGTAATAACTGACACAAATGAACATATTTCCAAAGAGAAAGACACTCACGGGCTTAGAAAACAAACTATGCTCATCTAAAAGGAAAGGAGGGGGGAATTGATAAATGAAGAATAGTGTTACTATACGTATACAAATACATATTATATACATGTATCAAAAAGACCGAACATATAGCAAGGGAGGTCTATGGAACACTGTAATATTTTACATGGGAAGAGGATCTGTACATTAATAGACGTAGATAATGTACAAATGAACCAGATTGTGTACACCTAGGAAAAACAATATTCTAATCTTTACTCTGATTAAAAAAATGTAAAAACCCAAGAAGAAGTAATGAGACATAAACTTATGGGGATTTCTCCTGGCAAATTCCATTCTCATTTACAACCTAGGACAACGACTTCCAGAAAGGCTCTGCTGCATTAGTACGCAGATTGGGGAATGGAGAAATGCTGCCTCCTTGTGGCCATTTCCCACAACAGCAGCTTTAAACCCACTGCGAAAGGTCACTAAATATTCACCAACTTGCAGTTCTGTAAATGACACCTGCCCTCCAATAAATTTCTGGGGTCAAAAATCGACGAAAAAATTGAAAAGAGGGCAACCTTCGAAGAAGACAATTTCAAGAGGTATATTGTACACACGGTTTTTTCTTTTAAGTGAAAAGAAAAAGGCGTGGGAAAATGATAAAGTTTAGGAATTTTTAAAGATAGGCAAACGGAAATTACAAATACCTATCAGCTCACAGCAGTCAGAATGGCCATCAGCAAAAATGCTGCAAACAATACATGCTGAAGGGATTGTGGAGAAATGTGTACCCTGAGCTCTAAGGGGGACGTGGTAAGAACCATTCCTGTAAACACAATGGAGGTGCTTTGAAAAGGTAAACATTGAGCTACCAGTGAATCAAGCATACCATCTGCTGAGCCTATCACCTGAGAAAATGAGAATCAAAAAGTCACAGGCTGGCAAACCTGTACGCCAGCAATACTTACCATAGTCAACACATGGAAGCAGCAAAAATGTCCATCAACGGAGGAATGCACCAAGAAGAAGTGGTCCATGTATACAACGGAATAGTACTCCAGTAAAAAATGTAAATTAAATTTAAAAAACAAACAAATGTAAGGAGACATCAGCAACTGTGGGTTTCTCCGGGCACATTCCACTCTAATTTATAACCGAAGAACACCACTGGCTGGTAGGTCTGTTTCCCTAGTACCAGCGTGGGGAACGTAGAAAGGCTGCCGCCCTCTGGCCGTTACCTGCAAAAGCAGGTTTAAAGCTTGAGTTAATGGTCACTTCATATGAACTAGTACTGCAGGGCTGTAAATGAAACCTGCCCTCAAAATGTCTTGAGGGAGGTAATGGCCAAAATATTTCAAAAGGTGACACATACTTCAAGTAAACACTTTGAAGAACTAAGCTCTAATCACAGCTGGAAAAATAAAAAGCACATGTCTTAAAGCTCAATTTCAACGCATTATGAGACACATGCAAATTCAACCACAAAGAGGTATCAGCTCAAACCAGTCAGAATAACCATCAGCAAAAAAACTACAAAGAATAAATGCTGAAGGTGCTGTGGAGAAGTGCATACCCTCAACTTTACGTGGGACGTAACCTGGAAAGAGCCACTAAAGAGAACAGAATGGAGGTGCCTTTAAAAGGTAAACATTGAGCTACCATATGATCCAACAGACCCATTCCTGGAACTATAACCTAAGAAGACAGAATTGGAAAGACACAGGCAGGCAAATCTGCATTGCATAGTATTACAATAGCCAAGATATGGAAGTAACCAAAAAGTCCACCGACAGATGGGTGGACAAAGAAGAACTGCTACATGTACACATGGAATATGAGCTAGCGAAAAAATGAAACAATGCCATTTGCAGCACCACAGATGAGTCTAGAAGTAATCACGCAACTTGTAGTAAGTGAGACAGCGAAAGACACATATCCTATCATATCACATACAGGTGTTACCTAAAAATTGAAGCAAACGAAGATATTTCCACAGAGAAAGGCAATCACAGATTCAGTACAAAAACTTATGCTTCGCCAAATGGAAAGGTGTGAGGATTGGATACACTACCATATTGAGGTTGACGGAGAGATACCAACACATGTGAAATATATAATCACCAAAGATCTACGGAATACCAAGGGAAGACTACTCAACATTGTGTCATAACCTACATGGGAAAAGGATCTGAAGAAGAATAGATATATGTATATGTGTGAAAGAAGCACATCTTGCACACCTAGAACAAACAAAACATTGTAATCAAGTTTGCTGTGATAAAAAATAAAAATTAAGTTAAAACTACGAACAAGAAGTAATGAGACATAAACTTAAAGGGCTTTTTCCTGGCACATTCCATTCTAATTTACAACCTAGAACACCACTTCCAGTAAGGCTCTGTTGCCCTAGTAACCAGATTTGGTAAAGGAGAAATGCTGCCGCCTTGTGGCCCATTCCCGCAAGAGCAGCTTTTAACCCACAGCTAATGGTCACTTAACATTCACAAGGACTCAGGGCTGTAAAGGACACCTGCCCTCAAAATTGTGCTGAGGTAGGGAATGGATAAAACAATTCAAAACAGGCAACATTTTCAAGAAGATAGTATGAAGAGGTAAGTTTTACTCACTCTCTTTTTAAAAAAAGGAAAATGGATAAAAGCTCAACCTCAGGAAGTATTAGACTCATGCAATCTAATCTACAAAAAGTTTTCAACTCACACCAGTCGACTGACCATCAGCAAAAAGCCTACAAACAATCAATGCTGAAGAGGTTTTAGAGAACTCTGTACCCTCTAGCTGCTGGTGAGATGTAAAGTGGTTAACAGCCAATAATGAGAACAGAAAGGAGCTGCGTTTAAAAGGAGAAATTGAGGTACCATTCAATCCAGCAGGCGCACCAATGTGCCTCTCACCTGAGAAGACCAGAATCAAGAAGACCCGGGCGGCAAAAGCTGCACTGCAGCCTTATTCACAATAGACAAGACAGTGAAGCAACCAAAATGTCCATCAACGGATGAAGGGATAAACAAGAAGTGGTCCATGTACACAATGAATACTAGCCATGGAAAACCATGAAACACTGCTCTTTGAGGCACCATAGATGATCTTGGAGATAATCACAGAACATGAGGGAAGTCGGAAAGCAAAAGTCTTATATCCTATGAAATCACTTATAGGCGTTATCTAATAACTGACACAAATGAACATATTTTCACAGGGAAAGGCAATCACAGACTTATAAAAAAAAACTATGCTTACCTAAAAGGAAAGGTGGGGGGAATGGATAAATGAAGATTAGCGTTACCATCTGTATACAAATTCATATTATATACATATATCAAAAAGACCGACCATATAGCAAGGGAGGTTGATGGAACACTCTGTAATAATTTACATGGGAAGAGGATCTCTACATAAATAGATATATATATAATGTGTAAATGAACCAGAGTGTGTACACCTTGGACAAACAACATTCGAACCATTACCCCAATGTAAAAAATTAAAACAACGAACTAGAAGTAATGAGACATAAACTTATGGGTGGTTTTCCTGGCACATTCCATTCAAATTTACAACCCAGGTAAACGACTTCCAGAACGGCTCTGCTGCCCTAGTACCCAGATTGGGGAATGGAGAAATGCTGCCTCCTTGTGGCCGTTTCCCACAACAGCAGCTTTAAACCCACTGCAAAAGGTCACTAAATATTCACCAATTCAGTTCTGTAAATGTCACCTGCCCTCCAAAAAATACTGAGGTCGAAAATCGACCAAAAAATTCAAGAGTGCAACCTTCCAAAAAGACAATTTGAAGAGGTAGATTGTACTCACACTTTTTTTTTTCTTTTTTCTTTTAACACAAAAGAAAAAGGCGTGGAAAAATGATGAATTTTAGGAATTTTTAAAGACATGTCAACCCAAATTACAAAAACCTATCAGCTAACACCAGTCAGAATGGCCCTCGACAAAAATGCTGCAAACAATAAATGCTGACGTGATTGTGGAGAAATGAGTACCCTCGATTCTAAGGGGGACGTGGTAAGAGCCACTAATGAAAGCACAATTGAGGTGCCTTGAAAAGGTAACATTGAGCTACCATACCAG
The DNA here is from genome assembly GCF_028564815.1 of Eubalaena glacialis. NCBI lineage: Eukaryota > Metazoa > Chordata > Mammalia > Artiodactyla > Balaenidae > Eubalaena > Eubalaena glacialis. The sequence goes on from NW_026871522.1 coordinate 61,949, forward strand.
TCAATCAATCATACCCACTGCTGGGTGTATCACCTGAGAATATGAAAATCCAAAAGTCACAGGCTGGCAATCCTGCACTCCAGCAATAGTTACCATAGGCAACACTTGGAAGCAACGAAAACGTCCATCAACAGAGGAATGCACCAAGAAGAAGTGGTCCATGTCCACAATGGAATATTAGCCATGGAAAACGTTGAAGCACTGCTCTTTGAGGCACCATACATGAGCCTGGAGATAATCACAAAACATGAAGTAGGACGGAAAGCAAAAGACCTATATCCTATAATATCACTTATGGCATTATGTAATAACTGACACAAATGAACATATTTCCAAAGAGAGAGACACTCACGGGCTTAGAAAACAAACTATGCTCATCTAAAAGGAAAGGAGGGGGGAATTGATAAATGAAGAATAGTGTTACTATACGTATACAAATACATATTATATACATGTATCAAAAAGACCGAACATATAGCAAGGGAGGTCTATGGAACACTGTAATATTTTACATGGGAAGAGGATCTGTACATTAATAGACGTAGATAATGTACAAATGAACCAGATTGTGTACACCTAGGAAAAACAATATTCTAATCTTTACTCTGATTAAAAAAATGTAAAAAGCCAAGAAGAAGTAATGAGACATAACCTTATGGGGATTTCTCCTGGCAAATTCCATTCTCATTTACAACCTAGGACAACGACTTCCAGAAAGGCTCTGCTGCCCTAGTACCCAGATTGGGGAATGGAGAAATGCTGCCTCCTTGTGGCCGTTTCCCACAACAGCAGCTTTAAACCCACTGCGAAAAGTCACTAAATATTCACCAACTTGCAGTTCTGTAAATGACACCTGCCCTCCAATTAATTTCTGGGGTCAAAAATCGACGAAAAAATTGAAAAGAGGGCAACCTTCGAAGAAGACAATTTCAAGAGGTATATTGTACACACGGTTTTTTCTTTTAAGTGAAAAGAAAAAGGCGTGGGAAAATGATAAAGTTTAGGAATTTTTAAAGATAGGCAAACGGAAATTACAAATACCTATCAGCTCACAGCAGTCAGAATGGCCATCAGCAAAAATGCTGCAAACAATACATGCTGAAGGGATTGTGGAGAAATGTGTACCCTGAGCTCTAAGGGGGACGTGGTAAGAACCATTCCTGTAAACACAATGGAGGTGCTTTGAAAAGGTAAACATTGAGCTACCAGTGAATCAAGCATACCATCTGCTGAGCCTATCACCTGAGAAAATGAGAATCAAAAAGTCACAGGCTGGCAAACCTGTACGCCAGCAATACTTACCATAGTCAACACATGGAAGCAACAAAAATGTCCATCAACAGAGGAATGAACCAAGAAGAAGTGGTCCATGTATACAACGGAATAGTACTCCAGTAAAAAATATAAATTAAATTTAAAAAACAAACAAATGTAAGGAGACATCAGCAACTGTGGGTTTCTCCGGGCACATTCCACTCTAATTTATAACCGAAGAACACCACTGGCTGGTAGGTCTGTTTCCCTAGTACCAGCGTGGGGAACGTAGAAAGGCTGCCGCCCTCTGGCCGTTACCTGCAAAAGCAGGTTTAAAGCTTGAGTTAATGGTCACTTCATATGAACTAGTACTGCAGGGCTGTAAATGAAACCTGCCCTCAAAATGTCTTGAGGGAGGTAATGGCCAAAATATTTCAAAAGGTGACACATACTTCAAGTAAACACTTTGAAGAACTAAGCTCTAATCACAGCTGGAAAAATAAAAAGCACATGTCTTAAAGCTCAATTTCAACGCATTATGAGACACATGCAAATTCAACCACAAAGAGGTATCAGCTCAAACCAGTCAGAATAACCATCAGCAAAAAAACTACAAAGAATAAATGCTGAAGGTGCTGTGGAGAAGTGCATACCCTCAACTTTACGTGGGACGTAACCTGGAAAGAGCCACTAAAGAGAACAGAATGGAGGTGCCTTTAAAAGGTAAACATTGAGCTACCATATGATCCAACAGACCCATTCCTGGAACTATAACCTAAGAAGACAGAATTGGAAAGACACAGGCAGGCAAATCTGCATTGCATAGTATTACAATAGCCAAGATATGGAAGTAACCAAAAAGTCCACCGACAGATGGGTGGACAAAGAAGAACTGCTACATGTACACATGGAATATGAGCTAGCGAAAAAATGAAACAATGCCATTTGCAGCACCACAGATGAGTCTAGAAGTAATCACGCAACTTGTAGTAAGTGAGACAGCGAAAGACACATATCCTATCATATCACATACAGGTGTTACCTAAAAATTGAAGCAAACGAAGATATTTCCACAGAGAAAGGCAATCACAGATTCAGTACAAAAACTTATGCTTCGCCAAATGGAAAGGTGTGAGGATTGGATACACTACCATATTGAGGTTGACGGAGAGATACCAACACATGTGAAATATATAATCACCAAAGATCTACGGAATACCAAGGGAAGACTACTCAACATTGTGTCATAACCTACATGGGAAAAGGATCTGAAGAAGAATAGATATATGTATATGTGTGAAAGAAGCACATCTTGCACACCTAGAACAAACAAAACATTGTAATCAAGTTTGCTGTGATAAAAAATAAAAATTAAGTTAAAACTACGAACAAGAAGTAATGAGACATAAACTTAAAGGGCTTTTTCCTGGCACATTCCATTCTAATTTACAACCTAGAACACCACTTCCAGTAAGGCTCTGTTGCCCTAGTAACCAGATTTGGTAAAGGAGAAATGCTGCCGCCTTGTGGCCCATTCCCGCAAGAGCAGCTTTTAACCCACAGCTAATGGTCACTTAACATTCACAAGGACTCAGGGCTGTAAAGGACACCTGCCCTCAAAATTGTGCTGAGGTAGGGAATGGATAAAACAATTCAAAACAGGCAACATTTTCAAGAAGATAGTATGAAGAGGTAAGTTTTACTCACTCTCTTTTTAAAAAAAGGAAAATGGATAAAAGCTCAACCTCAGGAAGTATTAGACTCATGCAATCTAATCTACAAAAAGTTTTCAACTCACACCAGTCGACTGACCATCAGCAAAAAGCCTACAAACAATCAATGCTGAAGAGGTTTTAGAGAACTCTGTACCCTCTAGCTGCTGGTGAGATGTAAAGTGGTTAACAGCCAATAATGAGAACAGAAAGGAGCTGCGTTTAAAAGGAGAAATTGAGGTACCATTCAATCCAGCAGGCGCACCAATGGGCCTCTCACCTGAGAAGACCAGAATCAAGAAGACCCGGGCTGCAAAAGCTGCACTGCAGCCTTATTCACAATAGACAAGACAGTGAAGCAACCAAAATGTCCATCAACGGATGAAGGGATAAACAAGAAGTGGTCCATGTACACAATGAATACTAGCCATGGAAAACCATGAAACACTGCTCTTTGAGGCACCATAGATGATCTTGGAGATAATCACAGAACATGAGGGAAGTCGGAAAGCAAAAGTCCTATATCCTATGAAATCACTTATAGGCGTTATCTAATAACTGACACAAATGAACATATTTCCACAGGGAAAGGCAATCACAGACTTATAAAAAAAAACTATGCTTACCTAAAAGGAAAGGTGGGAGGAATGGATAAATGAAGATTAGCGTTACCATCTGTATACAAATTCATATTATATACATATATCAAAAAGACCGACCATATAGCAAGGGAGGTTGATGGAACACTCTGTAATAATTTACATGGGAAGAGGATCTCTACATAAATAGATATATATAATGTGTAAATGAACCAGAGTGTGTACACCTTGGACAAACAACATTCGAACCATTACCCCAATGTAAAAAATTAAAACAACGAACTAGAAGTAATGAGACATAAACTTATGGGTGGTTTTCCTGGCACATTCCATTCAAATTTACAACCCAGGTAAACGACTTCCAGAACGGCTCTGCTGCCCTAGTACCCAGATTGGGGAATGGAGAAATGCTGCCTCCTTGTGGCCGTTTCCCACAACAGCAGCTTTAAACCCACTGCAAAAGGTCACTAAATATTCACCAATTCAGTTCTGTAAATGTCACCTGCCCTCCAAAAAATACTGAGGTCGAAAATCGACCAAAAAATTCAAGAGTGCAACCTTCCAAAAAGACAATTTGAAGAGGTAGATTGTACTCACACTTTTTTTTTCTTTTTTCTTTTAACACAAAAGAAAAAGGCGTGGAAAAATGATGAATTTTAGGAATTTTTAAAGACATGTCAACCCAAATTACAAAAACCTATCAGCTCACACCAGTCAGAATGGCCCTCGACAAAAATGCTGCAAACAATAAATGCTGACGTGATTGTGGAGAAATGAGTACCCTCGATTCTCAGGGGGACGTGGTAAGAGCCACTAATGAAAGCACAATTGAGGTGCCTTGAAAAGGTAACATTGAGCTACCATACCAGTCAATCAATCATACCCACTGCTGGGTGTATCACCTGAGAAAATGAAAATCCAAAAGTCACAGGCTGGCAATCCTGCACTCCAGCAATAGTTACCATAGGCAACACTTGGAAGCAACGAAAACGTCCATCAACAGAGGAATGCACCAAGAAGAAGTGGTCCATGTCCACAATGGAATATTAGCCATGGAAAACATTGAAGCACTGCTCTTTGAGGCACCATACATGAGCCTGGAGATAATCACAAAACATGAAGTAGGACGGAAAGCAAAAGACCTATATCCTATAATATCACTTATGGCATTATGTAATAACTGACACAAATGAACATATTTCCAAAGAGAAAGACACTCACGGGCTTAGAAAACAAACTATGCTCATCTAAAAGGAAAGGAGGGGGGAATTGATAAATGAAGAATAGTGTTACTATACGTATACAAATACATATTATATACATGTATCAAAAAGACCGAACATATAGCAAGGGAGGTCTATGGAACACTGTAATATTTTACATGGGAAGAGGATCTGTACATTAATAGACGTAGATAATGTACAAATGAACCAGATTGTGTACACCTAGGAAAAACAATATTCTAATCTTTAGTATGATTAAAAAAATGTAAAAACCCAAGAAGAAGTAATGAGACATAAACTTATGGGGATTTCTCCTGGCAAATTCCATTCTCATTTACAACCTAGGACAACGACTTCCAGAAAGGCTCTGCTGCCCTAGTACCCAGATTGGGGAATGGAGAAATGCTGCCTCCTTGTGGCCATTTCCCACAACAGCAGCTTTAAACCCACTGCGAAAGGTCACTAAATATTCACCAACTTGCAGTTCTGTAAATGACACCTGCCCTCCAATAAATTTCTGGGGTCAAAAATCGACGAAAAAATTGAAAAGAGGGCAACCTTCGAAGAAGACAATTTCAAGAGGTATATTGTACACACGGTTTTTTCTTTTAAGTGAAAAGAAAAAGGCGTGGGAAAATGATAAAGTTTAGGAATTTTTAAAGATAGGCGAACGGAAATTACAAATACCTATCAGCTCACAGCAGTCAGAATGGCCATCAGCAAAAATGCTGCAAACAATACATGCTGAAGGGATTGTGGAGAAATGTGTACCCTGAGCTCTAAGGGGGACGTGGTAAGAACCATTCCTGTAAACACAATGGAGGTGCTTTGAAAAGGTAAACATTGAGCTACCAGTGAATCAAGCATACCTTCTGCTGAGCCTATCACCTGAGAAAATGAGAATCAAAAAGTCACAGGCTGGCAAACCTGTACGCCAGCAATACTTACCATAGTCAACACATGGAAGCAACAAAAATGTCCATCAACAGAGGAATGCACCAAGAAGAAGTGGTTCATGTATACAACGGAATAGTACTCCAGTAAAAAATGTAAATTAAATTTAAAAAACAAACAAATGTAAGGAGACATCAGCAACTGTGGGTTTCTCCGGGCACATTCCACTCTAATTTATAACCGAAGAACACCACTGGCTGGTAGTTCTGTTTCCCTAGTACCAGCGTGGGGAACGTAGAAAGGCTGCCGCCCTCTGGCCGTTACCTGCAAAAGCAGGTTTAAAGCTTGAGTTAATGGTCACTTCATATGAACTAGTACTGCAGGGCTGTAAATGAAACCTGCCCTCAAAATGTCTTGAGGGAGGTAATGGCCAAAATATTTCAAAAGGTGACACATACTTCAAGTAAACACTTTGAAGAACTAAGCTCTAATCACAGCTGGAAAAATAAAAAGCACATGTCTTAAAGCTCAATTTCAACGCATTATGAGACACATGCAAATTCAACCACAAAGAGGTATCAGCTCAAACCAGTCAGAATAACCATCAGCAAAAAAACTACAAAGAATAAATGCTGAAGGTGCTGTGGAGAAGTGCATACCCTCAACTTTACGTGGGACGTAACCTGGAAAGAGCCACTAAAGAGAACAGAATGGAGGTGCCTTTAAAAGGTAAACATTGAGCTACCATATGATCCAACAGACCCATTCCTGGAACTATAACCTAAGAAGACAGAATTGGAAAGACACAGGCAGGCAAATCTGCATTGCATAGTATTACAATAGCCAAGATATGGAAGTAACCAAAAAGTCCACCGACAGATGGGTGGACAAAGAAGAACTGCTACATGTACACATGGAATATGAGCTAGCGAAAAAATGAAACAATGCCATTTGCAGCACCACAGATGAGTCTAGAAGTAATCACGCAACTTGTAGTAAGTGAGACAGCGAAAGACACATATCCTATCATATCACATACAGGTGTTACCTAAAAATTGAAGCAAACGAAGATATTTCCACAGAGAAAGGCAATCACAGATTCAGTACAAAAACTTATGCTTCGCCAAATGGAAAGGTGTGAGGATTGGATACACTACCATATTGAGGTTAACGGAGAGATACGAACACATGTGAAATATATAATCACCAAAGATCTACGGAATACCAAGGGAAGACTACTCAACATTGTGTCATAACCTACATGGGAAAAGGATCTGAAGAAGAATAGATATATGTATATGTGTGAAAGAAGCACATCTTGCACACCTAGAACAAACAAAACATTGTAATCAAGTTTGCTGTGATAAAAAATAAAAATTAACTTAAAACTACGAACAAGAAGTAATGAGACATAAACTTAAAGGGCTTTTTCCTGGCACATTCCATTCTAATTTACAACCTAGAACACCACTTCCAGTAAGGCTCTGTTGCCCTAGTAACCAGATTTGGTAAAGGAGAAATGCTGCCGCCTTGTGGCTCATTCCCGCAAGAGCAGCTTTTAACCCACAGCTAATGGTCACTTAACATTCACAAGGACTCAGGGCTGTAAAGGACACCTGCCCTCAAAATTGTGCTGAGGTAGGGAATGGATAAAACAATTCAAAACAGGCAACATTTTCAAGAAGATAGTATGAAGAGGTAAGTTTTACTCACTCTCTTTTTAAAAAAAGGAAAATGGATAAAAGCTCAACCTCAGGAAGTATTAGACTCATGCAATCTAATCTACAAAAAGTTTTCAACTCACACCAGTCGACTGACCATCAGCAAAAAGCCTACAAACAATCAATGCTGAAGAGGTTTTAGAGAACTCTGTACCCTCTAGCTGCTGGTGAGATGTAAAGTGGTTAACAGCCAATAATGAGAACAGAAAGGAGCTGCGTTTAAAAGGAGAAATTGAGGTACCATTCAATCCAGCAGGCGCACCAATGGGCCTCTCACCTGAGAAGACCAGAATCAAGAAGACCCGGGCTGCAAAAGCTGCACTGCAGCCTTATTCACAATAGACAAGACAGTGAAGCAACCAAAATGTCCATCAACGGATGAAGGGATAAACAAGAAGTGGTCCATGTACACAATGAATACTAGCCATGGAAAACCATGAAACACTGCTCTTTGAGGCACCATAGATGATCTTGGAGATAATCACAGAACATGAGGGAAGTCGGAAAGCAAAAGTCCTATATCCTATGAAATCACTTATAGGCGTTATCTAATAACTGACACAAATGAACATATTTCCACAGGGAAAGGCAATCACAGACTTATAAAAAAAAACTATGCTTACCTAAAAGGAAAGGTGGGGGGAATGGATAAATGAAGATTAGCGTTACCATCTGTATACAAATTCATATTATATACATATATCAAAAAGACCGACCATATAGCAAGGGAGGTTGATGGAACACTCTGTAATAATTTACATGGGAAGAGGATCTCTACATAAATAGATATATATATAATGTGTAAATGAACCAGAGTGTGTACACCTTGGACAAACAACATTCGAACCATTACCCCAATGTAAAAAATTAAAACAACGAACTAGAAGTAATGAGACATAAACTTATGGGTGGTTTTCCTGGCACATTCCATTCAAATTTACAACCCAGGTAAACGACTTCCAGAACGGCTCTGCTGCCCTAGTACCCAGATTGGGGAATGGAGAAATGCTGCCTCCTTGTGGCCGTTTCCCACAACAGCAGCTTTAAACCCACTGCAAAAGGTCACTAAATATTCACCAATTCAGTTCTGTAAATGTCACCTGCCCTCCAAAAAATACTGAGGTCGAAAATCGACCAAAAAATTCAAGAGTGCAACCTTCCAAAAAGACAATTTGAAGAGGTAGATTGTACTCACACTTTTTTTTTCTTTTTTCTTTTAACACAAAAGAAAAAGGCGTGGAAAAATGATGAATTTTAGGAATTTTTAAAGACATGTCAACCCAAATTACAAAAACCTATCAGCTCACACCAGTCAGAATGGCCCTCGACAAAAATGCTGCAAACAATAAATGCTGACGTGATTGTGGAGAAATGAGTACCCTCGATTCTCAGGGGGACATGGTAAGAGCCACTAATGAAAGCACAATTGAGGTGCCTTGAAAAGGTAACATTGAGCTACCATACCAGTCAATCAATCATACCCACTGCTGGGTGTATCACCTGAGAAAATGAAAATCCAAAAGTCACAGGCTGGCAATCCTGCACTCCAGCAATAGTTACCATAGGCAACACTTGGAAGCAACGAAAACGTCCATCAACAGAGGAATGCACCAAGAAGAAGTGGTCCATGTCCACAATGGAATATTAGCCATGGAAAACATTGAAGCACTGCTCTTTGAGGCACCATACATGAGCCTGGAGATAATCACAAAACATGAAGTAGGACAGAAAGCAAAAGACCTATATCCTATAATATCACTTATGGCATTATGTAATAACTGACACAAATGAACATATTTCCAAAGAGAAAGACACTCACGGGCTTAGAAAACAAACTATGCTCATCTAAAAGGAAAGGAGGGGGGAATTGATAAATGAAGAATAGTGTTACTATACGTATACAAATACATATTATATACATGTATCAAAAAGACCGAACATATAGCAAGGGAGGTCTATGGAACACTGTAATATTTTACATGGGAAGAGGATCTGTACATTAATAGACGTAGATAATGTACAAATGAACCAGATTGTGTACACCTAGGAAAAACAATATTCTAATCTTTACTCTGATTAAAAAAATGTAAAAACCCAAGAAGAAGTAATGAGACATAAACTTATGGGGATTTCTCCTGGCAAATTCCATTCTCATTTACAACCTAGGACAACGACTTCCAGAAAGGCTCTGCTGCATTAGTACGCAGATTGGGGAATGGAGAAATGCTGCCTCCTTGTGGCCATTTCCCACAACAGCAGCTTTAATCCCACTGCGAAAAGTCACTAAATATTCACCAACTTGCAGTTCTGTAAATGACACCTGCCCTCCAATAAATTTCTGGGGTCAAAAATCGACGAAAAAATTGAAAAGAGGGCAACCTTCGAAGAAGACAATTTCAAGAGGTATATTGTACACACGGTTTTTTCTTTTAAGTGAAAAGAAAAAGGCGTGGGAAAATGATAAAGTTTAGGAATTTTTAAAGATAGGCAAACGGAAATTACAAATACCTATCAGCTCACAGCAGTCAGAATGGCCATCAGCAAAAATGCTGCAAACAATACATGCTGAAGGGATTGTGGAGAAATGTGTACCCTGAGCTCTAAGGGGGACGAGGTAAGAACCATTCCTGTAAACACAATGGAGGTGCTTTGAAAAGGTAAACATTGAGCTACCAGTGAATCAAGCATACCATCTGCTGAGCCTATCACCTGAGAAAATGAGAATCAAAAAGTCACAGGCTGGCAAACCTGTACGCCAGCAATACTTACCATAGTCAACACATGGAAGCAGCAAAAATGTCCATCAACGGAGGAATGCACCAAGAAGAAGTGGTCCATGTATACAACGGAATAGTACTCCAGTAAAAAATGTAAATTAAATTTAAAAAACAAACAAATGTAAGGAGACATCAGCAACTGTGGGTTTCTCCGGGCACATTCCACTCTAATTTATAACCGAAGAACACCACTGGCTGGTAGGTCTGTTTCCCTAGTACCAGCGTGGGGAACGTAGAAAGGCTGCCGCCCTCTGGCCGTTACCTGCAAAAGCAGGTTTAAAGCTTGAGTTAATGGTCACTTCATATGAACTAGTACTGCAGGGCTGTAAATGAAACCTGCCCTCAAAATGTCTTGAGGGAGGTAATGGCCAAAATATTTCAAAAGGTGACACATACTTCAAGTAAACACTTTGAAGAACTAAGCTCTAATCACAGCTGGAAAAATAAAAAGCACATGTCTTAAAGCTCAATTTCAACGCATTATGAGACACATGCAAATTCAACCACAAAGAGGTATCAGCTCAAACCAGTCAGAATAACCATCAGCAAAAAAACTACAAAGAATAAATGCTGAAGGTGCTGTGGAGAAGTGCATACCCTCAACTTTACGTGGGACGTAACCTGGAAAGAGCCACTAAAGAGAACAGAATGGAGGTGCCTTTAAAAGGTAAACATTGAGCTACCATATGATCCAACAGACCCATTCCTGGAACTATAACCTAAGAAGACAGAATTGGAAAGACACAGGCAGGCAAATCTGCATTGCATAGTATTACAATAGCCAAGATATGGAAGTAACCAAAAAGTCCACCGACAGATGGGTGGACAAAGAAGAACTGCTACATGTACACATGGAATATGAGCTAGCGAAAAAATGAAACAATGCCATTTGCAGCACCACAGATGAGTCTAGAAGTAATCACGCAACTTGTAGTAAGTGAGACAGCGAAAGACACATATCCTATCATATCACATACAGGTGTTACCTAAAAATTGAAACAAACGAAGGTATTTCCACAGAGAAAGGCAATCACAGATTCAGTACAAAAACTTATGCTTCGCCAAATGGAAAGGTGTGAGGATTGGATACACTACCATATTGAGGTTAACGGAGAGATACCAACACATGTGAAATATATAATCACCAAAGATCTACGGAATACCAAGGGAAGACTACTCAACATTGTGTCATAACCTACATGGGAAAAGGATCTGAAGAAGAATAGATATATGTATATGTGTGAAAGAAGCACATCTTGCACACCTAGAACAAACAAAACATTGTAATCAAGTTTGCTGTGATAAAAAATAAAAATTAAGTTAAAACTACGAACAAGAAGTAATGAGACATAAACTTAAAGGGCTTTTTCCTGGCACATTCCATTCTAATTTACAACCTAGAACACCACTTCCAGTAAGGCTCTGTTGCCCTAGTAACCAGATTTGGTAAAGGAGAAATGCTGCCGCCTTGTGGCCCATTCCCGCAAGAGCAGCTTTTAACCCACAGCTAATGGTCACTTAACATTCACAAGGACTCAGGGCTGTAAAGGACACCTGCCCTCAAAATTGTGCTGAGGTAGGGAATGGATAAAACAATTCAAAACAGGCAACATTTTCAAGAAGATAGTATGAAGAGGTAAGTTTTACTCACTCTCTTTTTAAAAAAAGGAAAATGGATAAAAGCTCAACCTCAGGAAGTATTAGACTCATGCAATCTAATCTACAAAAAGTTTTCAACTCACACCAGTCGACTGACCATCAGCAAAAAGCCTACAAACAATCAATGCTGAAGAGGTTTTAGAGAACTCTGTACCCTCTAGCTGCTGGTGAGATGTAAAGTGGTTAACAGCCAATAATGAGAACAGAAAGGAGCTGCGTTTAAAAGGAGAAATTGAGGTACCATTCAATCCAGCAGGCGCACCAATGGGCCTCTCACCTGAGAAGACCAGAATCAAGAAGACCCGGGCTGCAAAAGCTGCACTGCAGCCTTATTCACAATAGACAAGACAGTGAAGCAACCAAAATGTCCATCAACGGATGAAGGGATAAACAAGAAGTGGTCCATGTACACAATGAATACTAGCCATGGAAAACCATGAAACACTGCTCTTTGAGGCACCATAGATGATCTTGGAGATAATCACAGAACATGAGGGAAGTCGGAAAGCAAAAGTCCTATATCCTATGAAATCACTTATAGGCGTTATCTAATAACTGACACAAATGAACATATTTCCACAGGGAAAGGCAATCACAGACTTATAAAAAAAAACTATGCTTACCTAAAAGGAAAGGTGGGGGGAATGGATAAATGAAGATTAGCGTTACCATCTGTATACAAATTCATATTATATACATATATCAAAAAGACCGACCATATAGCAAGGGAGGTTGATGGAACACTCTGTAATAATTTACATGGGAAGAGGATCTCTACATAAATAGATATATATATAATGTGTAAATGAACCAGAGTGTGTACACCTTGGACAAACAACATTCGAACCATTACCCCAATGTAAAAAATTAAAACAACGAACTAGAAGTAATGAGACATAAACTTATGGGTGGTTTTCCTGGCACATTCCATTCAAATTTACAACCCAGGTAAACGACTTCCAGAACGGCTCTGCTGCCCTAGTACCCAGATTGGGGAATGGAGAAATGCTGCCTCCTTGTGGCCGTTTCCCACAACAGCAGCTTTAAACCCACTGCAAAAGGTCACTAAATATTCACCAATTCAGTTCTGTAAATGTCACCTGCCCTCCAAAAAATACTGAGGTCGAAAATCGACCAAAAAATTCAAGAGTGCAACCTTCCAAAAAGACAATTTGAAGAGGTAGATTGTACTCACACTTTTTTTTTCTTTTTTCTTTTAACACAAAAGAAAAAGGCGTGGAAAAATGATGAATTTTAGGAATTTTTAAAGACATGTCAACCCAAATTACAAAAACCTATCAGCTCACACCAGTCAGAATGGCCCTCGACAAAAATGCTGCAAACAATAAATGCTGACGTGATTGTGGAGAAATGAGTACCCTCGATTCTCAGGGGGACGTGGTAAGAGCCACTAATGAAAGCACAATTGAGGTGCCTTGAAAAGGTAACATTGAGCTACCATACCAGTCAATCAATCATACCCACTGCTGGGTGTATCACCTGAGAAAATGAAAATCCAAAAGTCACAGGCTGGCAATCCTGCACTCCAGCAATAGTTACCATAGGCAACACTTGGAAGCAACGAAAACGTCCATCAACAGAGGAATGCACCAAGAAGAAGTGGTCCATGTCCACAATGGAATATTAGCCATGGAAAACATTGAAGCACTGCTCTTTGAGGCACCATACATGAGCCTGGAGATAATCACAAAACATGAAGTAGGACAGAAAGCAAAAGACCTATATCCTATAATATCACTTATGGCATTATGTAATAACTGACACAAATGAACATATTTCCAAAGAGAAAGACACTCACGGGCTTAGAAAACAAACTATGCTCATCTAAAAGGAAAGGAGGGGGGAATTGATAAATGAAGAATAGTGTTACTATACGTATACAAATACATATTATATACATGTATCAAAAAGACCGAACATATAGCAAGGGAGGTCTATGGAACACTGTAATATTTTACATGGGAAGAGGATCTGTACATTAATAGACGTAGATAATGTACAAATGAACCAGATTGTGTACACCTAGGAAAAACAATATTCTAATCTTTACTCTGATTAAAAAAATGTAAAAAGCCAAGAAGAAGTAATGAGACATAACCTTATGGGGATTTCTCCTGGCAAATTCCATTCTCATTTACAACCTAGGACAACGACTTCCAGAAAGGCTCTGCTGCCCTAGTACCCAGATTGGGGAATGGAGAAATGCTGCCTCCTTGTGGCCGTTTCCCACAACAGCAGCTTTAAACCCACTGTGAAAAGTCACTAAATATTCACCAACTTGCAGTTCTGTAAATGACACCTGCCCTCCAAAAAATTTCTGGGGTCAAAAATCGACCAAAAAATTGAAAAGAGGGCAACCTTCGAAGAAGACAATTTCAAGAGGTATATTGTACACACGGTTTTTTCTTTTAAGTGAAAAGAAAAAGGCGTGGGAAAATGATAAAGTTTAGGAATTTTTAAAGATAGGCAAACGGAAATTACAAATACCTATCAGCTCACAGCAGTCAGAATGGCCATCAGCAAAAATGCTGCAAACAATACATGCTGAAGGGATTGTGGAGAAATGTGTACCCTGAGCTCTAAGGGGGACGTGGTAAGAACCATTCCTGTAAACACAATGGAGGTGCTTTGAAAAGGTAAACATTGAGCTACCAGTGAATCAAGCATACCATCTGCTGAGCCTATCACCTGAGAAAATGAGAATCAAAAAGTCACAGGCTGGCAAACCTGTACGCCAGCAATACTTACCATAGTCAACACATGGAAGCAACAAAAATGTCCATCAACAGAGGAATGCACCAAGAAGAAGTGGTCCATGTATACAACGGAATAGTACTCCAGTAAAAAATGTAAATTAAATTTAAAAAACAAACAAATGTAAGGAGACATCAGCAACTGTGGGTTTCTCCGGGCACATTCCACTCTAATTTATAACCGAAGAACACCACTGGCTGGTAGGTCTGTTTCCCTAGTACCAGCGTGGGGAACGTAGAAAGGCTGCCGCCCTCTGGCCGTTACCTGCAAAAGCAGGTTTAAAGCTTGAGTTAATGGTCACTTCATATGAACTAGTACTGCAGGGCTGTAAATGAAACCTGCCCTCAAAATGTCTTGAGGGAGGTAATGGCCAAAATATTTCAAAAGGTGACACATACTTCAAGTAAACACTTTGAAGAACTAAGCTCTAATCACAGCTGGAAAAATAAAAAGCACATGTCTTAAAGCTCAATTTCAACGCATTATGAGACACATGCAAATTCAACCACAAAGAGGTATCAGCTCAAACCAGTCAGAATAACCATCAGCAAAAAAACTACAAAGAATAAATGCTGAAGGTGCTGTGGAGAAGTGCATACCCTCAACTTTACGTGGGACGTAACCTGGAAAGAGCCACTAAAGAGAACAGAATGGAGGTGCCTTTAAAAGGTAAACATTGAGCTACCATATGATCCAACAGACCCATTCCTGGAACTATAACCTAAGAAGACAGAATTGGAAAGACACAGGCAGGCAAATCTGCATTGCATAGTATTACAATAGCCAAGATATGGAAGTAACCAAAAAGTCCACCGACAGATGGGTGGACAAAGAAGAACTGCTACATGTACACATGGAATATGAGCTAGCGAAAAAATGAAACAATGCCATTTGCAGCACCACAGATGAGTCTAGAAGTAATCACGCAACTTGTAGTAAGTGAGACAGCGAAAGACACATATCCTATCATATCACATACAGGTGTTACCTAAAAATTGAAACAAACGAAGATATTTCCACAGAGAAAGGCAATCACAGATTCAGTACAAAAACTTATGCTTCGCCAAATGGAAAGGTGTGAGGATTGGATACACTACCATATTGAGGTTAACGGAGAGATACCAACACATGTGAAATATATAATCACCAAAGATCTACGGAATACCAAGGGAAGACTACTCAACATTGTGTCATAACCTACATGGGAAAAGGATCTGAAGAAGAATAGATATATGTATATGTGTGAAAGAAGCACATCTTGCACACCTAGAACAAACAAAACATTGTAATCAAGTTTGCTGTGATAAAAAATAAAAATTAAGTTAAAACTACGAACAAGAAGTAATGAGACATAAACTTAAAGGGCTTTTTCCTGGCACATTCCATTCTAATTTACAACCTAGAACACCACTTCCAGTAAGGCTCTGTTGCCCTAGTAACCAGATTTGGTAAAGGAGAAATGCTGCCGCCTTGTGGCCCATTCCCGCAAGAGCAGCTTTTAACCCACAGCTAATGGTCACTTAACATTCACAAGGACTCAGGGCTGTAAAGGACACCTGCCCTCAAAATTGTGCTGAGGTAGGGAATGGATAAAACAATTCAAAACAGGCAACATTTTCAAGAAGATAGTATGAAGAGGTAAGTTTTACTCACTCTCTTTTTAAAAAAAGGAAAATGGATAAAAGCTCAACCTCAGGAAGTATTAGACTCATGCAATCTAATCTACAAAAAGTTTTCAACTCACACCAGTCGACTGACCATCAGCAAAAAGCCTACAAACAATCAATGCTGAAGAGGTTTTAGAGAACTCTGTACCCTCTAGCTGCTGGTGAGATGTAAAGTGGTTAACAGCCAATAATGAGAACAGAAAGGAGCTGCGTTTAAAAGGAGAAATTGAGGTACCATTCAATCCAGCAGGCGCACCAATGTGCCTCTCACCTGAGAAGACCAGAATCAAGAAGACCCGGGCTGCAAAAGCTGCACTGCAGCCTTATTCACAATAGACAAGACAGTGAAGCAACCAAAATGTCCATCAACGGATGAAGGGATAAACAAGAAGTGGTCCATGTACACAATGAATACTAGCCATGGAAAACCATGAAACACTGCTCTTTGAGGCACCATAGATGATCTTGGAGATAATCACAGAACATGAGGGAAGTCGGAAAGCAAAAGTCCTATATCCTATGAAATCACTTATAGGCGTTATCTAATAACTGACACAAATGAACATATTTCCACAGGGAAAGGCAATCACAGACTTATAAAAAAAAACTATGCTTACCTAAAAGGAAAGGTGGGGGGAATGGATAAATGAAGATTAGCGTTACCATCTGTATACAAATTCATATTATATACATATATCAAAAAGACCGACCATATAGCAAGGGAGGTTGATGGAACACTCTGTAATAATTTACATGGGAAGAGGATCTCTACATAAATAGATATATATATAATGTGTAAATGAACCAGAGTGTGTACACCTTGGACAAACAACATTCGAACCATTACCCCAATGTAAAAAATTAAAACAACGAACTAGAAGTAATGAGACATAAACTTATGGGTGGTTTTCCTGGCACATTCCATTCAAATTTACAACCCAGGTAAACGACTTCCAGAACGGCTCTGCTGCCCTAGTACCCAGATTGGGGAATGGAGAAATGCTGCCTCCTTGTGGCCGTTTCCCACAACAGCAGCTTTAAACCCACTGCAAAAGGTCACTAAATATTCACCAATTCAGTTCTGTAAATGTCACCTGCCCTCCAAAAAATACTGAGGTCGAAAATCGACCAAAAAATTCAAGAGTGCAACCTTCCAAAAAGACAATTTGAAGAGGTAGATTGTACTCACACTTTTTTTTTCTTTTTTCTTTTAACACAAAAGAAAAAGGCGTGGAAAAATGATGAATTTTAGGAATTTTTAAAGACATGTCAACCCAAATTACAAAAACCTATCAGCTCACACCAGTCAGAATGGCCCTCGACAAAAATGCTGCAAACAATAAATGCTGACGTGATTGTGGAGAAATGAGTACCCTCGATTCTCAGGGGGACGTGGTAAGAGCCACTAATGAAAGCACAATTGAGGTGCCTTGAAAAGGTAACATTGAGCTACCATACCAGTCAATCAATCATACCCACTGCTGGGTGTATCACCTGAGAAAATGAAAATCCAAAAGTCACAGGCTGGCAATCCTGCACTCCAGCAATAGTTACCATAGGCAACACTTGGAAGCAACGAAAACGTCCATCAACAGAGGAATGCACCAAGAAGAAGTGGTCCATGTCCACAATGGAATATTAGCCATGGAAAACATTGAAGCACTGCTCTTTGAGGCACCATACATGAGCCTGGAGATAATCACAAAACATGAAGTAGGACAGAAAGCAAAAGACCTATATCCTATAATATCACTTATGGCATTATGTAATAACTGACACAAATGAACATATTTCCAAAGAGAAAGACACTCACGGGCTTAGAAAACAAACTATGCTCATCTAAAAGGAAAGGAGGGGGGAATTGATAAATGAAGAATAGTGTTACTATACGTATACAAATACATATTATATACATGTATCAAAAAGACCGAACATATAGCAAGGGAGGTCTATGGAACACTGTAATATTTTACATGGGAAGAGGATCTGTACATTAATAGACGTAGATAATGTACAAATGAACCAGATTGTGTACACCTAGGAAAAACAATATTCTAATCTTTACTCTGATTAAAAAAATGTAAAAACCCAAGAAGAAGTAATGAGACATAAACTTATGGGGATTTCTCCTGGCAAATTCCATTCTCATTTACAACCTAGGACAACGACTTCCAGAAAGGCTCTGCTGCATTAGTACGCAGATTGGGGAATGGAGAAATGCTGCCTCCTTGTGGCCATTTCCCACAACAGCAGCTTTAAACCCACTGCGAAAGGTCACTAAATATTCACCAACTTGCAGTTCTGTAAATGACACCTGCCCTCCAATAAATTTCTGGGGTCAAAAATCGACGAAAAAATTGAAAAGAGGGCAACCTTCGAAGAAGACAATTTCAAGAGGTATATTGTACACACGGTTTTTTCTTTTAAGTGAAAAGAAAAAGGCGTGGGAAAATGATAAAGTTTAGGAATTTTTAAAGATAGGCAAACGGAAATTACAAATACCTATCAGCTCACAGCAGTCAGAATGGCCATCAGCAAAAATGCTGCAAACAATACATGCTGAAGGGATTGTGGAGAAATGTGTACCCTGAGCTCTAAGGGGGACGTGGTAAGAACCATTCCTGTAAACACAATGGAGGTGCTTTGAAAAGGTAAACATTGAGCTACCAGTGAATCAAGCATACCATCTGCTGAGCCTATCACCTGAGAAAATGAGAATCAAAAAGTCACAGGCTGGCAAACCTGTACGCCAGCAATACTTACCATAGTCAACACATGGAAGCAGCAAAAATGTCCATCAACGGAGGAATGCACCAAGAAGAAGTGGTCCATGTATACAACGGAATAGTACTCCAGTAAAAAATGTAAATTAAATTTAAAAAACAAACAAATGTAAGGAGACATCAGCAACTGTGGGTTTCTCCGGGCACATTCCACTCTAATTTATAACCGAAGAACACCACTGGCTGGTAGGTCTGTTTCCCTAGTACCAGCGTGGGGAACGTAGAAAGGCTGCCGCCCTCTGGCCGTTACCTGCAAAAGCAGGTTTAAAGCTTGAGTTAATGGTCACTTCATATGAACTAGTACTGCAGGGCTGTAAATGAAACCTGCCCTCAAAATGTCTTGAGGGAGGTAATGGCCAAAATATTTCAAAAGGTGACACATACTTCAAGTAAACACTTTGAAGAACTAAGCTCTAATCACAGCTGGAAAAATAAAAAGCACATGTCTTAAAGCTCAATTTCAACGCATTATGAGACACATGCAAATTCAACCACAAAGAGGTATCAGCTCAAACCAGTCAGAATAACCATCAGCAAAAAAACTACAAAGAATAAATGCTGAAGGTGCTGTGGAGAAGTGCATACCCTCAACTTTACGTGGGACGTAACCTGGAAAGAGCCACTAAAGAGAACAGAATGGAGGTGCCTTTAAAAGGTAAACATTGAGCTACCATATGATCCAACAGACCCATTCCTGGAACTATAACCTAAGAAGACAGAATTGGAAAGACACAGGCAGGCAAATCTGCATTGCATAGTATTACAATAGCCAAGATATGGAAGTAACCAAAAAGTCCACCGACAGATGGGTGGACAAAGAAGAACTGCTACATGTACACATGGAATATGAGCTAGCGAAAAAATGAAACAATGCCATTTGCAGCACCACAGATGAGTCTAGAAGTAATCACGCAACTTGTAGTAAGTGAGACAGCGAAAGACACATATCCTATCATATCACATACAGGTGTTACCTAAAAATTGAAACAAACGAAGATATTTCCACAGAGAAAGGCAATCACAGATTCAGTACAAAAACTTATGCTTCGCCAAATGGAAAGGTGTGAGGATTGGATACACTACCATATTGAGGTTAACGGAGAGATACCAACACATGTGAAATATATAATCACCAAAGATCTACGGAATACCAAGGGAAGACTACTCAACATTGTGTCATAACCTACATGGGAAAAGGATCTGAAGAAGAATAGATATATGTATATGTGTGAAAGAAGCACATCTTGCACACCTAGAACAAACAAAACATTGTAATCAAGTTTGCTGTGATAAAAAATAAAAATTAAGTTAAAACTACGAACAAGAAGTAATGAGACATAAACTTAAAGGGCTTTTTCCTGGCACATTCCATTCTAATTTACAACCTAGAACACCACTTCCAGTAAGGCTCTGTTGCCCTAGTAACCAGATTTGGTAAAGGAGAAATGCTGCCGCCTTGTGGCCCATTCCCGCAAGAGCAGCTTTTAACCCACAGCTAATGGTCACTTAACATTCACAAGGACTCAGGGCTGTAAAGGACACCTGCCCTCAAAATTGTGCTGAGGTAGGGAATGGATAAAACAATTCAAAACAGGCAACATTTTCAAGAAGATAGTATGAAGAGGTAAGTTTTACTCACTCTCTTTTTAAAAAAAGGAAAATGGATAAAAGCTCAACCTCAGGAAGTATTAGACTCATGCAATCTAATCTACAAAAAGTTTTCAACTCACACCAGTCGACTGACCATCAGCAAAAAGCCTACAAACAATCAATGCTGAAGAGGTTTTAGAGAACTCTGTACCCTCTAGCTGCTGGTGAGATGTAAAGTGGTTAACAGCCAATAATGAGAACAGAAAGGAGCTGCGTTTAAAAGGAGAAATTGAGGTACCATTCAATCCAGCAGGCGCACCAATGGGCCTCTCACCTGAGAAGACCAGAATCAAGAAGACCCGGGCGGCAAAAGCTGCACTGCAGCCTTATTCACAATAGACAAGACAGTGAAGCAACCAAAATGTCCATCAACGGATGAAGGGATAAACAAGAAGTGGTCCATGTACACAATGAATACTAGCCATGGAAAACCATGAAACACTGCTCTTTGAGGCACCATAGATGATCTTGGAGATAATCACAGAACATGAGGGAAGTCGGAAAGCAAAAGTCCTATATCCTATGAAATCACTTATAGGCGTTATCTAATAACTGACACAAATGAACATATTTCCACAGGGAAAGGCAATCACAGACTTATAAAAAAAAACTATGCTTACCTAAAAGGAAAGGTGGGGGGAATGGATAAATGAAGATTAGCGTTACCATCTGTATACAAATTCATATTATATACATATATCAAAAAGACCGACCATATAGCAAGGGAGGTTGATGGAACACTCTGTAATAATTTACATGGGAAGAGGATCTCTACATAAATAGATATATATATAATGTGTAAATGAACCAGAGTGTGTACACCTTGGACAAACAACATTCGAACCATTACCCCAATGTAAAAAATTAAAACAACGAACTAGAAGTAATGAGACATAAACTTATGGGTGGTTTTCCTGGCACATTCCATTCAAATTTACAACCCAGGTAAACGACTTCCAGAACGGCTCTGCTGCCCTAGTACCCAGATTGGGGAATGGAGAAATGCTGCCTCCTTGTGGCCGTTTCCCACAACAGCAGCTTTAAACCCACTGCAAAAGGTCACTAAATATTCACCAATTCAGTTCTGTAAATGTCACCTGCCCTCCAAAAAATACTGAGGTCGAAAATCGACCAAAAAATTCAAGAGTGCAACCTTCCAAAAAGACAATTTGAAGAGGTAGATTGTACTCACACTTTTTTTTTCTTTTTTCTTTTAACACAAAAGAAAAAGGCGTGGAAAAATGATGAATTTTAGGAATTTTTAAAGACATGTCAACCCAAATTACAAAAACCTATCAGCTCACACCAGTCAGAATGGCCCTCGACAAAAATGCTGCAAACAATAAATGCTGACGTGATTGTGGAGAAATGAGTACCCTCGATTCTCAGGGGGACGTGGTAAGAGCCACTAATGAAAGCACAATTGAGGTGCCTTGAAAAGGTAACATTGAGCTACCATACCAGTCAATCAATCATACCCACTGCTGGGTGTATCACCTGAGAAAATGAAAATCCAAAAGTCACAGGCTGGCAATCCTGCACTCCAGCAATAGTTACCATAGGCAACACTTGGAAGCAACGAAAACGTCCATCAACAGAGGAATGCACCAAGAAGAAGTGGTCCATGTCCACAATGGAATATTAGCCATGGAAAACATTGAAGCACTGCTCTTTGAGGCACCATACATGAGCCTGGAGATAATCACAAAACATGAAGTAGGACAGAAAGCAAAAGACCTATATCCTATAATATCACTTATGGCATTATGTAATAACTGACACAAATGAACATATTTCCAAAGAGAAAGACACTCACGGGCTTAGAAAACAAACTATGCTCATCTAAAAGGAAAGGAGGGGGGAATTGATAAATGAAGAATAGTGTTACTATACGTATACAAATACATATTATATACATGTATCAAAAAGACCGAACATATAGCAAGGGAGGTCTATGGAACACTGTAATATTTTACATGGGAAGAGGATCTGTACATTAATAGACGTAGATAATGTACAAATGAACCAGATTGTGTACACCTAGGAAAAACAATATTCTAATCTTTACTCTGATTAAAAAAATGTAAAAACCCAAGAAGAAGTAATGAGACATAAACTTATGGGGATTTCTCCTGGCAAATTCCATTCTCATTTACAACCTAGGACAACGACTTCCAGAAAGGCTCTGCTGCATTAGTACGCAGATTGGGGAATGGAGAAATGCTGCCTCCTTGTGGCCATTTCCCACAACAGCAGCTTTAAACCCACTGCGAAAGGTCACTAAATATTCACCAACTTGCAGTTCTGTAAATGACACCTGCCCTCCAATAAATTTCTGGGGTCAAAAATCGACGAAAAAATTGAAAAGAGGGCAACCTTCGAAGAAGACAATTTCAAGAGGTATATTGTACACACGGTTTTTTCTTTTAAGTGAAAAGAAAAAGGCGTGGGAAAATGATAAAGTTTAGGAATTTTTAAAGATAGGCAAACGGAAATTACAAATACCTATCAGCTCACAGCAGTCAGAATGGCCATCAGCAAAAATGCTGCAAACAATACATGCTGAAGGGATTGTGGAGAAATGTGTACCCTGAGCTCTAAGGGGGACGTGGTAAGAACCATTCCTGTAAACACAATGGAGGTGCTTTGAAAAGGTAAACATTGAGCTACCAGTGAATCAAGCATACCATCTGCTGAGCCTATCACCTGAGAAAATGAGAATCAAAAAGTCACAGGCTGGCAAACCTGTACGCCAGCAATACTTACCATAGTCAACACATGGAAGCAGCAAAAATGTCCATCAACGGAGGAATGCACCAAGAAGAAGTGGTCCATGTATACAACGGAATAGTACTCCAGTAAAAAATGTAAATTAAATTTAAAAAACAAACAAATGTAAGGAGACATCAGCAACTGTGGGTTTCTCCGGGCACATTCCACTCTAATTTATAACCGAAGAACACCACTGGCTGGTAGGTCTGTTTCCCTAGTACCAGCGTGGGGAACGTAGAAAGGCTGCCGCCCTCTGGCCGTTACCTGCAAAAGCAGGTTTAAAGCTTGAGTTAATGGTCACTTCATATGAACTAGTACTGCAGGGCTGTAAATGAAACCTGCCCTCAAAATGTCTTGAGGGAGGTAATGGCCAAAATATTTCAAAAGGTGACACATACTTCAAGTAAACACTTTGAAGAACTAAGCTCTAATCACAGCTGGAAAAATAAAAAGCACATGTCTTAAAGCTCAATTTCAACGCATTATGAGACACATGCAAATTCAACCACAAAGAGGTATCAGCTCAAACCAGTCAGAATAACCATCAGCAAAAAAACTACAAAGAATAAATGCTGAAGGTGCTGTGGAGAAGTGCATACCCTCAACTTTACGTGGGACGTAACCTGGAAAGAGCCACTAAAGAGAACAGAATGGAGGTGCCTTTAAAAGGTAAACATTGAGCTACCATATGATCCAACAGACCCATTCCTGGAACTATAACCTAAGAAGACAGAATTGGAAAGACACAGGCAGGCAAATCTGCATTGCATAGTATTACAATAGCCAAGATATGGAAGTAACCAAAAAGTCCACCGACAGATGGGTGGACAAAGAAGAACTGCTACATGTACACATGGAATATGAGCTAGCGAAAAAATGAAACAATGCCATTTGCAGCACCACAGATGAGTCTAGAAGTAATCACGCAACTTGTAGTAAGTGAGACAGCGAAAGACACATATCCTATCATATCACATACAGGTGTTACCTAAAAATTGAAACAAACGAAGATATTTCCACAGAGAAAGGCAATCACAGATTCAGTACAAAAACTTATGCTTCGCCAAATGGAAAGGTGTGAGGATTGGATACACTACCATATTGAGGTTAACGGAGAGATACCAACACATGTGAAATATATAATCACCAAAGATCTACGGAATACCAAGGGAAGACTACTCAACATTGTGTCATAACCTACATGGGAAAAGGATCTGAAGAAGAATAGATATATGTATATGTGTGAAAGAAGCACATCTTGCACACCTAGAACAAACAAAACATTGTAATCAAGTTTGCTGTGATAAAAAATAAAAATTAACTTAAAACTACGAACAAGAAGTAATGAGACATAAACTTAAAGGGCTTTTTCCTGGCACATTCCATTCTAATTTACAACCTAGAACACCACTTCCAGTAAGGCTCTGTTGCCCTAGTAACCAGATTTGGTAAAGGAGAAATGCTGCCGCCTTGTGGCCCATTCCCGCAAGAGCAGCTTTTAACCCACAGCTAATGGTCACTTAACATTCACAAGGACTCAGGGCTGTAAAGGACACCTGCCCTCAAAATTGTGCTGAGGTAGGGAATGGATAAAACAATTCAAAACAGGCAACATTTTCAAGAAGATAGTATGAAGAGGTAAGTTTTACTCACTCTCTTTTTAAAAAAAGGAAAATGGATAAAAGCTCAACCTCAGGAAGTATTAGACTCATGCAATCTAATCTACAAAAAGTTTTCAACTCACACCAGTCGACTGACCATCAGCAAAAAGCCTACAAACAATCAATGCTGAAGAGGTTTTAGAGAACTCTGTACCCTCTAGCTGCTGGTGAGATGTAAAGTGGTTAACAGCCAATAATGAGAACAGAAAGGAGCTGCGTTTAAAAGGAGAAATTGAGGTACCATTCAATCCAGCAGGCGCACCAATGGGCCTCTCACCTGAGAAGACCAGAATCAAGAAGACCCGGGCTGCAAAAGCTGCACTGCAGCCTTATTCACAATAGACAAGACAGTGAAGCAACCAAAATGTCCATCAACGGATGAAGGGATAAACAAGAAGTGGTCCATGTACACAATGAATACTAGCCATGGAAAACCATGAAACACTGCTCTTTGAGGCACCATAGATGATCTTGGAGATAATCACAGAACATGAGGGAAGTCGGAAAGCAAAAGTCCTATATCCTATGAAATCACTTATAGGCGTTATCTAATAACTGACACAAATGAACATATTTCCACAGGGAAAGGCAATCACAGACTTATAAAAAAAAACTATGCTTACCTAAAAGGAAAGGTGGGGGGAATGGATAAATGAAGATTAGCGTTACCATCTGTATACAAATTCATATTATATACATATATCAAAAAGACCGACCATATAGCAAGGGAGGTTGATGGAACACTCTGTAATAATTTACATGGGAAGAGGATCTCTACATAAATAGATATATATATAATGTGTAAATGAACCAGAGTGTGTACACCTTGGACAAACAACATTCGAACCATTACCCCAATGTAAAAAATTAAAACAACGAACTAGAAGTAATGAGACATAAACTTATGGGTGGTTTTCCTGGCACATTCCATTCAAATTTACAACCCAGGTAAACGACTTCCAGAACGGCTCTGCTGCCCTAGTACCCAGATTGGGGAATGGAGAAATGCTGCCTCCTTGTGGCCGTTTCCCACAACAGCAGCTTTAAACCCACTGCAAAAGGTCACTAAATATTCACCAATTCAGTTCTGTAAATGTCACCTGCCCTCCAAAAAATACTGAGGTCGAAAATCGACCAAAAAATTCAAGAGTGCAACCTTCCAAAAAGACAATTTGAAGAGGTAGATTGTACTCACACTTTTTTTTTTCTTTTTTCTTTTAACACAAAAGAAAAAGGCGTGGAAAAATGATGAATTTTAGGAATTTTTAAAGACATGTCAACCCAAATTACAAAAACCTATCAGCTCACACCAGTCAGAATGGCCCTCGACAAAAATGCTGCAAACAATAAATGCTGACGTGATTGTGGAGAAATGAGTACCCGCGATTCTAAGGGGGACGTGGTAAGAGCCACTAATGAAAGCACAATTGAGGTACCTTGAAAAGGTAACATTGAGCTACCATACCAGTCAATCAATCATACCCACTGCTGGGTGTATCACCTGAGAATATGAAAATCCAAAAGTCACAGGCTGGCAATCCTGCACTCCAGCAATAGTTACCATAGGCAACACTTGGAAGCAACGAAAACGTCCATCAACAGAGGAATGCACCAAGAAGAAGTGGTCCATGTCCACAATGGAATATTAGCCATGGAAAACGTTGAAGCACTGCTCTTTGAGACACCATACATGAGCCTGGAGATAATCACAAAACATGAAGTAGGACGGAAAGCAAAAGACCTATATCCTATAATATCACTTATGGCATTATGTAATAACTGACACAAATGAACATATTTCCAAAGAGAAAGACACTCACGGGCTTAGAAAACAAACTATGCTCATCTAAAAGGAAAGGAGGGGGGAATTGATAAATGAAGAATAGTGTTACTATACGTATACAAATACATATTATATACATGTATCAAAAAGACCGAACATATAGCAAGGGAGGTCTATGGAACACTGTAATATTTTACATGGGAAGAGGATCTGTACATTAATAGACGTAGATAATGTACAAATGAACCAGATTGTGTACACCTAGGAAAAACAATATTCTAATCTTTACTCTGATTAAAAAAATGTAAAAAGCCAAGAAGAAGTAATGAGACATAACCTTATGGGGATTTCTCCTGGCAAATTCCATTCTCATTTACAACCTAGGACAACGACTTCCAGAAAGGCTCTGCTGCCCTAGTACCCAGATTGGGGAATGGAGAAATGCTGCCTCCTTGTGGCCGTTTCCCACAACAGCAGCTTTAAACCCACTGTGAAAAGTCACTAAATATTCACCAACTTGCAGTTCTGTAAATGACACCTGCCCTCCAAAAAATTTCTGGGGTCAAAAATCGACGAAAAAATTGAAAAGAGGGCAACCTTCGAAGAAGACAATTTCAAGAGGTATATTGTACACACGGTTTTTTCTTTTAAGTGAAAAGAAAAAGGCGTGGGAAAATGATAAAGTTTAGGAATTTTTAAAGATAGGCAAACGGAAATTACAAATACCTATCAGCTCACAGCAGTCAGAATGGCCATCAGCAAAAATGCTGCAAACAATACATGCTGAAGGGATTGTGGAGAAATGTGTACCCTGAGCTCTAAGGGGGACGTGGTAAGAACCATTCCTGTAAACACAATGGAGGTGCTTTGAAAAGGTAAACATTGAGCTACCAGTGAATCAAGCATACCATCTGCTGAGCCTATCACCTGAGAAAATGAGAATCAAAAAGTCACAGGCTGGCAAACCTGTACGCCAGCAATACTTACCATAGTCAACACATGGAAGCAGCAAAAATGTCCATCAACGGAGGAATGCACCAAGAAGAAGTGGTCCATGTATACAACGGAATAGTACTCCAGTAAAAAATATAAATTAAATTTAAAAAACAAACAAATGTAAGGAGACATCAGCAACTGTGGGTTTCTCCGGGCACATTCCACTCTAATTTATAACCGAAGAACACCACTGGCTGGTAGGTCTGTTTCCCTAGTACCAGCGTGGGGAACGTAGAAAGGCTGCCGCCCTCTGGCCGTTACCTGCAAAAGCAGGTTTAAAGCTTGAGTTAATGGTCACTTCATATGAACTAGTACTGCAGGGCTGTAAATGAAACCTGCCCTCAAAATGTCTTGAGGGAGGTAATGGCCAAAATATTTCAAAAGGTGACACATACTTCAAGTAAACACTTTGAAGAACTAAGCTCTAATCACAGCTGGAAAAATAAAAAGCACATGTCTTAAAGCTCAATTTCAACGCATTATGAGACACATGCAAATTCAACCACAAAGAGGTATCAGCTCAAACCAGTCAGAATAACCATCAGCAAAAAAACTACAAAGAATAAATGCTGAAGGTGCTGTGGAGAAGTGCATACCCTCAACTTTACGTGGGACGTAACCTGGAAAGAGCCACTAAAGAGAACAGAATGGAGGTGCCTTTAAAAGGTAAACATTGAGCTACCATATGATCCAACAGACCCATTCCTGGAACTATAACCTAAGAAGACAGAATTGGAAAGACACAGGCAGGCAAATCTGCATTGCATAGTATTACAATAGCCAAGATATGGAAGTAACCAAAAAGTCCACCGACAGATGGGTGGACAAAGAAGAACTGCTACATGTACACATGGAATATGAGCTAGCGAAAAAATGAAACAATGCCATTTGCAGCACCACAGATGAGTCTAGAAGTAATCACGCAACTTGTAGTAAGTGAGACAGCGAAAGACACATATCCTATCATATCACATACAGGTGTTACCTAAAAATTGAAGCAAACGAAGATATTTCCACAGAGAAAGGCAATCACAGATTCAGTACAAAAACTTATGCTTCGCCAAATGGAAAGGTGTGAGGATTGGATACACTACCATATTGAGGTTGACGGAGAGATACCAACACATGTGAAATATATAATCACCAAAGATCTACGGAATACCAAGGGAAGACTACTCAACATTGTGTCATAACCTACATGGGAAAAGGATCTGAAGAAGAATAGATATATGTATATGTGTGAAAGAAGCACATCTTGCACACCTAGAACAAACAAAACATTGTAATCAAGTTTGCTGTGATAAAAAATAAAAATTAAGTTAAAACTACGAACAAGAAGTAATGAGACATAAACTTAAAGGGCTTTTTCCTGGCACATTCCATTCTAATTTACAACCTAGAACACCACTTCCAGTAAGGCTCTGTTGCCCTAGTAACCAGATTTGGTAAAGGAGAAATGCTGCCGCCTTGTGGCCCATTCCCGCAAGAGCAGCTTTTAACCCACAGCTAATGGTCACTTAACATTCACAAGGACTCAGGGCTGTAAAGGACACCTGCCCTCAAAATTGTGCTGAGGTAGGGAATGGATAAAACAATTCAAAACAGGCAACATTTTCAAGAAGATAGTATGAAGAGGTAAGTTTTACTCACTCTCTTTTTAAAAAAAGGAAAATGGATAAAAGCTCAACCTCAGGAAGTATTAGACTCATGCAATCTAATCTACAAAAAGTTTTCAACTCACACCAGTCGACTGACCATCAGCAAAAAGCCTACAAACAATCAATGCTGAAGAGGTTTTAGAGAACTCTGTACCCTCTAGCTGCTGGTGAGATGTAAAGTGGTTAACAGCCAATAATGAGAACAGAAAGGAGCTGCGTTTAAAAGGAGAAATTGAGGTACCATTCAATCCAGCAGGCGCACCAATGTGCCTCTCACCTGAGAAGACCAGAATCAAGAAGACCCGGGCGGCAAAAGCTGCACTGCAGCCTTATTCACAATAGACAAGACAGTGAAGCAACCAAAATGTCCATCAACGGATGAAGGGATAAACAAGAAGTGGTCCATGTACACAATGAATACTAGCCATGGAAAACCATGAAACACTGCTCTTTGAGGCACCATAGATGATCTTGGAGATAATCACAGAACATGAGGGAAGTCGGAAAGCAAAAGTCCTATATCCTATGAAATCACTTATAGGCGTTATCTAATAACTGACACAAATGAACATATTTTCACAGGGAAAGGCAATCACAGACTTATAAAAAAAAACTATGCTTACCTAAAAGGAAAGGTGGGGGGAATGGATAAATGAAGATTAGCGTTACCATCTGTATACAAATTCATATTATATACATATATCAAAAAGACCGACCATATAGCAAGGGAGGTTGATGGAACACTCTGTAATAATTTACATGGGAAGAGGATCTCTACATAAATAGATATATATATAATGTGTAAATGAACCAGAGTGTGTACACCTTGGACAAACAACATTCGAACCATTACCCCAATGTAAAAAATTAAAACAACGAACTAGAAGTAATGAGACATAAACTTATGGGTGGTTTTCCTGGCACATTCCATTCAAATTTACAACCCAGGTAAACGACTTCCAGAACGGCTCTGCTGCCCTAGTACCCAGATTGGGGAATGGAGAAATGCTGCCTCCTTGTGGCCGTTTCCCACAACAGCAGCTTTAAACCCACTGCAAAAGGTCACTAAATATTCACCAATTCAGTTCTGTAAATGTCACCTGCCCTCCAAAAAATACTGAGGTCGAAAATCGACCAAAAAATTCAAGAGTGCAACCTTCCAAAAAGACAATTTGAAGAGGTAGATTGTACTCACACTTTTTTTTTTCTTTTTTCTTTTAACACAAAAGAAAAAGGCGTGGAAAAATGATGAATTTTAGGAATTTTTAAAGACATGTCAACCCAAATTACAAAAACCTATCAGCTCACACCAGTCAGAATGGCCCTCGACAAAAATGCTGCAAACAATAAATGCTGACGTGATTGTGGAGAAATGAGTACCCTCGATTCTAAGGGGGACGTGGTAAGAGCCACTAATGAAAGCACAATTGAGGTGCCTTGAAAAGGTAACATTGAGCTACCATACCAGTCAATCAATCATACCCACTGCTGGGTGTATCACCTGAGAATATGAAAATCCAAAAGTCACAGGCTGGCAATCCTGCACTCCAGCAATAGTTACCATAGGCAACACTTGGAAGCAACGAAAACGTCCATCAACAGAGGAATGCACCAAGAAGAAGTGGTCCATGTCCACAATGGAATATTAGCCATGGAAAACGTTGAAGCACTGCTCTTTGAGGCACCATACATGAGCCTGGAGATAATCACAAAACATGAAGTAGGACGGAAAGCAAAAGACCTATATCCTATAATATCACTTATGGCATTATGTAATAACTGACACAAATGAACATATTTCCAAAGAGAGAGACACTCACGGGCTTAGAAAACAAACTATGCTCATCTAAAAGGAAAGGAGGGGGGAATTGATAAATGAAGAATAGTGTTACTATACGTATACAAATACATATTATATACATGTATCAAAAAGACCGAACATATAGCAAGGGAGGTCTATGGAACACTGTAATATTTTACATGGGAAGAGGATCTGTACATTAATAGACGTAGATAATGTACAAATGAACCAGATTGTGTACACCTAGGAAAAACAATATTCTAATCTTTACTCTGATTAAAAAAATGTAAAAAGCCAAGAAGAAGTAATGAGACATAACCTTATGGGGATTTCTCCTGGCAAATTCCATTCTCATTTACAACCTAGGACAACGACTTCCAGAAAGGCTCTGCTGCCCTAGTACCCAGATTGGGGAATGGAGAAATGCTGCCTCCTTGTGGCCGTTTCCCACAACAGCAGCTTTAAACCCACTGCGAAAAGTCACTAAATATTCACCAACTTGCAGTTCTGTAAATGACACCTGCCCTCCAATAAATTTCTGGGGTCAAAAATCGACGAAAAAATTGAAAAGAGGGCAACCTTCGAAGAAGACAATTTCAAGAGGTATATTGTACACACGGTTTTTTCTTTTAAGTGAAAAGAAAAAGGCATGGGAAAATGATAAAGTTTAGGAATTTTTAAAGATAGGCAAACGGAAATTACAAATACCTATCAGCTCACAGCAGTCAGAATGGCCATCAGCAAAAATGCTGCAAACAATACATGCTGAAGGGATTGTGGAGAAACGTGTACCCTGAGCTCTAAGGGGGACGTGGTAAGAACCATTCCTGTAAACACAATGGAGGTGCTTTGAAAAGGTAAACATTGAGCTACCAGTGAATCAAGCATACCATCTGCTGAGCCTATCACCTGAGAAAATGAGAATCAAAAAGTCACAGGCTGGCAAACCTGTACGCCAGCAATACTTACCATAGTCAACACATGGAAGCAACAAAAATGTCCATCAACAGAGGAATGCACCAAGAAGAAGTGGTCCATGTATACAACGGAATAGTACTCCAGTAAAAAATATAAATTAAATTTAAAAAACAAACAAATGTAAGGAGACATCAGCAACTGTGGGTTTCTCCGGGCACATTCCACTCTAATTTATAACCGAAGAACACCACTGGCTGGTAGGTCTGTTTCCCTAGTACCAGCGTGGGGAACGTAGAAAGGCTGCCGCCCTCTGGCCATTACCTGCAAAAGCAGGTTTAAAGCTTGAGTTAATGGTCACTTCATATGAACTAGTACTGCAGGGCTGTAAATGAAACCTGCCCTCAAAATGTCTTGAGGGAGGTAATGGCCAAAATATTTCAAAAGGTGACACATACTTCAAGTAAACACTTTGAAGAACTAAGCTCTAATCACAGCTGGAAAAATAAAAAGCACATGTCTTAAAGCTCAATTTCAACGCATTATGAGACACATGCAAATTCAACCACAAAGAGGTATCAGCTCAAACCAGTCAGAATAACCATCAGCAAAAAAACTACAAAGAATAAATGCTGAAGGTGCTGTGGAGAAGTGCATACCCTCAACTTTACGTGGGACGTAACCTGGAAAGAGCCACTAAAGAGAACAGAATGGAGGTGCCTTTAAAAGGTAAACATTGAGCTACCATATGATCCAACAGACCCATTCCTGGAACTATAACCTAAGAAGACAGAATTGGAAAGACACAGGCAGGCAAATCTGCATTGCATAGTATTACAATAGCCAAGATATGGAAGTAACCAAAAAGTCCACCGACAGATGGGTGGACAAAGAAGAACTGCTACATGTACACATGGAATATGAGCTAGCGAAAAAATGAAACAATGCCATTTGCAGCACCACAGATGAGTCTAGAAGTAATCACGCAACTTGTAGTAAGTGAGACAGCGAAAGACACATATCCTATCATATCACATACAGGTGTTACCTAAAAATTGAAGCAAACGAAGATATTTCCACAGAGAAAGGCAATCACAGATTCAGTACAAAAACTTATGCTTCGCCAAATGGAAAGGTGTGAGGATTGGATACACTACCATATTGAGGTTGACGGAGAGATACAAACACATGTGAAATATATAATCACCAAAGATCTATGGAATACCAAGGGAAGACTACTCAACATTGTGTCATAACCTACATGGGAAAAGGATCTGAAGAAGAATAGATATATGTATATGTGTGAAAGAAGCACATCTTGCACACCTAGAACAAACAAAACATTGTAATCAAGTTTGCTGTGATAAAAAATAAAAATTAAGTTAAAACTACGAACAAGAAGTAATGAGACATAAACTTAAAGGGCTTTTTCCTGGCACATTCCATTCTAATTTACAACCTAGAACACCACTTCCAGTAAGGCTCTGTTGCCCTAGTAACCAGATTTGGTAAAGGAGAAATGCTGCCGCCTTGTGGCCCATTCCCGCAAGAGCAGCTTTTAACCCACAGCTAATGGTCACTTAACATTCACAAGGACTCAGGGCTGTAAAGGACACCTGCCCTCAAAATTGTGCTGAGGTAGGGAATGGATAAAACAATTCAAAACAGGCAACATTTTCAAGAAGATAGTATGAAGAGGTAAGTTTTACTCACTCTCTTTTTAAAAAAAGGAAAATGGATAAAAGCTCAACCTCAGGAAGTATTAGACTCATGCAATCTAATCTACAAAAAGTTTTCAACTCACACCAGTCGACTGACCATCAGCAAAAAGCCTACAAACAATCAATGCTGAAGAGGTTTTAGAGAACTGTGTACCCTCTAGCTGCTGGTGAGATGTAAAGTGGTTAACAGCCAATAATGAGAACAGAAAGGAGCTGCGTTTAAAAGGAGAAATTGAGGTACCATTCAATCCAGCAGGCGCACCAATGGGCCTCTCACCTGAGAAGACCAGAATCAAGAAGACCCGGGCGGCAAAAGCTGCACTGCAGCCTTATTCACAATAGACAAGACAGTGAAGCAACCAAAATGTCCATCAACGGATGAAGGGATAAACAAGAAGTGGTCCATGTACACAATGAATACTAGCCATGGAAAACCATGAAACACTGCTCTTTGAGGCACCATAGATGATCTTGGAGATAATCACAGAACATGAGGGAAGTCGGAAAGCAAAAGTCCTATATCCTATGAAATCACTTATAGGCGTTATCTAATAACTGACACAAATGAACATATTTCCACAGGGAAAGGCAATCACAGACTTATAAAAAAAAACTATGCTTACCTAAAAGGAAAGGTGGGGGGAATGGATAAATGAAGATTAGCGTTACCATCTGTATACAAATTCATATTATATACATATATCAAAAAGACCGACCATATAGCAAGGGAGGTTGATGGAACACTCTGTAATAATTTACATGGGAAGAGGATCTCTACATAAATAGATATATATATAATGTGTAAATGAACCAGAGTGTGTACACCTTGGACAAACAACATTCGAACCATTACCCCAATGTAAAAAATTAAAACAACGAACTAGAAGTAATGAGACATAAACTTATGGGTGGTTTTCCTGGCACATTCCATTCAAATTTACAACCCAGGTAAACGACTTCCAGAACGGCTCTGCTGCCCTAGTACCCAGATTGGGGAATGGAGAAATGCTGCCTCCTTGTGGCCGTTTCCCACAACAGCAGCTTTAAACCCACTGCAAAAGGTCACTAAATATTCACCAATTCAGTTCTGTAAATGTCACCTGCCCTCCAAAAAATACTGAGGTCGAAAATCGACCAAAAAATTCAAGAGTGCAACCTTCCAAAAAGACAATTTGAAGAGGTAGATTGTACTCACACTTTTTTTTTTCTTTTTTCTTTTAACACAAAAGAAAAAGGCGTGGAAAAATGATGAATTTTAGGAATTTTTAAAGACATGTCAACCCAAATTACAAAAACCTATCAGCTCACACCAGTCAGAATGGCCCTCGACAAAAATGCTGCAAACAATAAATGCTGACGTGATTGTGGAGAAATGAGTACCCTCGATTCTAAGGGGGACGTGGTAAGAGCCACTAATGAAAGCACAATTGAGGTGCCTTGAAAAGGTAACATTGAGCTACCATACCAGTCAATCAATCATACCCACTGCTGGGTGTATCACCTGAGAATATGAAAATCCAAAAGTCACAGGCTGGCAATCCTGCACTCCAGCAATAGTTACCATAGGCAACACTTGGAAGCAACGAAAACGTCCATCAACAGAGGAATGCACCAAGAAGAAGTGGTCCATGTCCACAATGGAATATTAGCCATGGAAAACGTTGAAGCACTGCTCTTTGAGGCACCATACATGAGCCTGGAGATAATCACAAAACATGAAGTAGGACGGAAAGCAAAAGACCTATATCCTATAATATCACTTATGGCATTATGTAATAACTGACACAAATGAACATATTTCCAAAGAGAGAGACACTCACGGGCTTAGAAAACAAACTATGCTCATCTAAAAGGAAAGGAGGGGGGAATTGATAAATGAAGAATAGTGTTACTATACGTATACAAATACATATTATATACATGTATCAAAAAGACCGAACATATAGCAAGGGAGGTCTATGGAACACTGTAATATTTTACATGGGAAGAGGATCTGTACATTAATAGACGTAGATAATGTACAAATGAACCAGATTGTGTACACCTAGGAAAAACAATATTCTAATCTTTACTCTGATTAAAAAAATGTAAAAAGCCAAGAAGAAGTAATGAGACATAACCTTATGGGGATTTCTCCTGGCAAATTCCATTCTCATTTACAACCTAGGACAACGACTTCCAGAAAGGCTCTGCTGCCCTAGTACCCAGATTGGGGAATGGAGAAATGCTGCCTCCTTGTGGCCGTTTCCCACAACAGCAGCTTTAAACCCACTGCGAAAAGTCACTAAATATTCACCAACTTGCAGTTCTGTAAATGACACCTGCCCTCCAATAAATTTCTGGGGTCAAAAATCGACGAAAAAATTGAAAAGAGGGCAACCTTCGAAGAAGACAATTTCAAGAGGTATATTGTACACACGGTTTTTTCTTTTAAGTGAAAAGAAAAAGGCGTGGGAAAATGATAAAGTTTAGGAATTTTTAAAGATAGGCAAACGGAAATTACAAATACCTATCAGCTCACAGCAGTCAGAATGGCCATCAGCAAAAATGCTGCAAACAATACATGCTGAAGGGATTGTGGAGAAATGTGTACCCTGAGCTCTAAGGGGGACGTGGTAAGAACCATTCCTGTAAACACAATGGAGGTGCTTTGAAAAGGTAAACATTGAGCTACCAGTGAATCAAGCATACCATCTGCTGAGCCTATCACCTGAGAAAATGAGAATCAAAAAGTCACAGGCTGGCAAACCTGTACGCCAGCAATACTTACCATAGTCAACACATGGAAGCAACAAAAATGTCCATCAACAGAGGAATGCACCAAGAAGAAGTGGTCCATGTATACAACGGAATAGTACTCCAGTAAAAAATATAAATTAAATTTAAAAAACAAACAAATGTAAGGAGACATCAGCAACTGTGGGTTTCTCCGGGCACATTCCACTCTAATTTATAACCGAAGAACACCACTGGCTGGTAGGTCTGTTTCCCTAGTACCAGCGTGGGGAACGTAGAAAGGCTGCCGCCCTCTGGCCATTACCTGCAAAAGCAGGTTTAAAGCTTGAGTTAATGGTCACTTCATATGAACTAGTACTGCAGGGCTGTAAATGAAACCTGCCCTCAAAATGTCTTGAGGGAGGTAATGGCCAAAATATTTCAAAAGGTGACACATACTTCAAGTAAACACTTTGAAGAACTAAGCTCTAATCACAGCTGGAAAAATAAAAAGCACATGTCTTAAAGCTCAATTTCAACGCATTATGAGACACATGCAAATTCAACCACAAAGAGGTATCAGCTCAAACCAGTCAGAATAACCATCAGCAAAAAAACTACAAAGAATAAATGCTGAAGGTGCTGTGGAGAAGTGCATACCCTCAACTTTACGTGGGACGTAACCTGGAAAGAGCCACTAAAGAGAACAGAATGGAGGTGCCTTTAAAAGGTAAACATTGAGCTACCATATGATCCAACAGACCCATTCCTGGAACTATAACCTAAGAAGACAGAATTGGAAAGACACAGGCAGGCAAATCTGCATTGCATAGTATTACAATAGCCAAGATATGGAAGTAACCAAAAAGTCCACCGACAGATGGGTGGACAAAGAAGAACTGCTACATGTACACATGGAATATGAGCTAGCGAAAAAATGAAACAATGCC
Source organism: Eubalaena glacialis (assembly GCF_028564815.1). Classification (NCBI taxonomy): domain Eukaryota; kingdom Metazoa; phylum Chordata; class Mammalia; order Artiodactyla; family Balaenidae; genus Eubalaena; species Eubalaena glacialis. The sequence continues at coordinate 99,635 of NW_026871522.1, forward strand.
ATTTGCAGCACCACAGATGAGTCTAGAAGTAATCACGCAACTTGTAGTAAGTGAGACAGCGAAAGACACATATCCTATCATATCACATACAGGTGTTACCTAAAAATTGAAGCAAACGAAGATATTTCCACAGAGAAAGGCAATCACAGATTCAGTACAAAAACTTATGCTTCGCCAAATGGAAAGGTGTGAGGATTGGATACACTACCATATTGAGGTTGACGGAGAGATACAAACACATGTGAAATATATAATCACCAAAGATCTACGGAATACCAAGGGAAGACTACTCAACATTGTGTCATAACCTACGTGGGAAAAGGATCTGAAGAAGAATAGATATATGTATATGTGTGAAAGAAGCACATCTTGCACACCTAGAACAAACAAAACATTGTAATCAAGTTTGCTGTGATAAAAAATAAAAATTAAGTTAAAACTACGAACAAGAAGTAATGAGACATAAACTTAAAGGGCTTTTTCCTGGCACATTCCATTCTAATTTACAACCTAGAACACCACTTCCAGTAAGGCTCTGTTGCCCTAGTAACCAGATTTGGTAAAGGAGAAATGCTGCCGCCTTGTGGCCCATTCCCGCAAGAGCAGCTTTTAACCCACAGCTAATGGTCACTTAACATTCACAAGGACTCAGGGCTGTAAAGGACACCTGCCCTCAAAATTGTGCTGAGGTAGGGAATGGATAAAACAATTCAAAACAGGCAACATTTTCAAGAAGATAGTATGAAGAGGTAAGTTTTACTCACTCTCTTTTTAAAAAAAGGAAAATGGATAAAAGCTCAACCTCAGGAAGTATTAGACTCATGCAATCTAATCTACAAAAAGTTTTCAACTCACACCAGTCGACTGACCATCAGCAAAAAGCCTACAAACAATCAATGCTGAAGAGGTTTTAGAGAACTCTGTACCCTCTAGCTGCTGGTGAGATGTAAAGTGGTTAACAGCCAATAATGAGAACAGAAAGGAGCTGCGTTTAAAAGGAGAAATTGAGGTACCATTCAATCCAGCAGGCGCACCAATGGGCCTCTCACCTGAGAAGACCAGAATCAAGAAGACCCGGGCTGCAAAAGCTGCACTGCAGCCTTATTCACAATAGACAAGACAGTGAAGCAACCAAAATGTCCATCAACGGATGAAGGGATAAACAAGAAGTGGTCCATGTACACAATGAATACTAGCCATGGAAAACCATGAAACACTGCTCTTTGAGGCACCATAGATGATCTTGGAGATAATCACAGAACATGAGGGAAGTCGGAAAGCAAAAGTCCTATATCCTATGAAATCACTTATAGGCGTTATCTAATAACTGACACAAATGAACATATTTCCACAGGGAAAGGCAATCACAGACTTATAAAAAAAAACTATGCTTACCTAAAAGGAAAGGTGGGGGGAATGGATAAATGAAGATTAGCGTTACCATCTGTATACAAATTCATATTATATACATATATCAAAAAGACCGACCATATAGCAAGGGAGGTTGATGGAACACTCTGTAATAATTTACATGGGAAGAGGATCTCTACATAAATAGATATATATATAATGTGTAAATGAACCAGAGTGTGTACACCTTGGACAAACAACATTCGAACCATTACCCCAATGTAAAAAATTAAAACAACGAACTAGAAGTAATGAGACATAAACTTATGGGTGGTTTTCCTGGCACATTCCATTCAAATTTACAACCCAGGTAAACGACTTCCAGAACGGCTCTGCTGCCCTAGTACCCAGATTGGGGAATGGAGAAATGCTGCCTCCTTGTGGCCGTTTCCCACAACAGCAGCTTTAAACCCACTGCAAAAGGTCACTAAATATTCACCAATTCAGTTCTGTAAATGTCACCTGCCCTCCAAAAAATACTGAGGTCGAAAATCGACCAAAAAATTCAAGAGTGCAACCTTCCAAAAAGACAATTTGAAGAGGTAGATTGTACTCACACTTTTTTTTTTCTTTTTTCTTTTAACACAAAAGAAAAAGGCGTGGAAAAATGATGAATTTTAGGAATTTTTAAAGACATGTCAACCCAAATTACAAAAACCTATCAGCTCACACCAGTCAGAATGGCCCTCGACAAAAATGCTGCAAACAATAAATGCTGACGTGATTGTGGAGAAATGAGTACCCTCGATTCTAAGGGGGACGTGGTAAGAGCCACTAATGAAAGCACAATTGAGGTGCCTTGAAAAGGTAACATTGAGCTACCATACCAGTCAATCAATCCTACCCACTGCTGGGTGTATCACCTGAGAATATGAAAATCCAAAAGTCACAGGCTGGCAATCCTGCACTCCAGCAATAGTTACCATAGGCAACACTTGGAAGCAACGAAAACGTCCATCAACAGAGGAATGCACCAAGAAGAAGTGGTCCATGTCCACAATGGAATATTAGCCATGGAAAACGTTGAAGCACTGCTCTTTGAGGCACCATACATGAGCCTGGAGATAATCACAAAACATGAAGTAGGACGGAAAGCAAAAGACCTATATCCTATAATATCACTTATGGCATTATGTAATAACTGACACAAATGAACATATTTCCAAAGAGAGAGACACTCACGGGCTTAGAAAACAAACTATGCTCATCTAAAAGGAAAGGAGGGGGGAATTGATAAATGAAGAATAGTGTTACTATACGTATACAAATACATATTATATACATGTATCAAAAAGACCGAACATATAGCAAGGGAGGTCTATGGAACACTGTAATATTTTACATGGGAAGAGGATCTGTACATTAATAGACGTAGATAATGTACAAATGAACCAGATTGTGTACACCTAGGAAAAACAATATTCTAATCTTTACTCTGATTAAAAAAATGTAAAAAGCCAAGAAGAAGTAATGAGACATAACCTTATGGGGATTTCTCCAGGCAAATTCCATTCTCATTTACAACCTAGGACAACGACTTCCAGAAAGGCTCTGCTGCCCTAGTACCCAGATTGGGGAATGGAGAAATGCTGCCTCCTTGTGGCCGTTTCCCACAACAGCAGCTTTAAACCCACTGCGAAAGGTCACTAAATATTCACCAACTTGCAGTTCTGTAAATGACACCTGCCCTCCAAAAAATTTCTGGGGTCAAAAATCGACGAAAAAATTGAAAAGAGGGCAACCTTCGAAGAAGACAATTTCAAGAGGTATATTGTACACACGGTTTTTTCTTTTAAGTGAAAAGAAAAAGGCGTGGGAAAATGATAAAGTTTAGGAATTTTTAAAGATAGGCAAACGGAAATTACAAATACCTATCAGCTCACAGCAGTCAGAATGGCCATCAGCAAAAATGCTGCAAACAATACATGCTGAAGGGATTGTGGAGAAATGTGTACCCTGAGCTCTAAGGGGGACGTGGTAAGAACCATTCCTGTAAACACAATGGAGGTGCTTTGAAAAGGTAAACATTGAGCTACCAGTGAATCAAGCATACCATCTGCTGAGCCTATCACCTGAGAAAATGAGAATCAAAAAGTCACAGGCTGGCAAACCTGTACGCCAGCAATACTTACCATAGTCAACACATGGAAGCAACAAAAATGTCCATCAACAGAGGAATGCACCAAGAAGAAGTGGTCCATGTATACAACGGAATAGTACTCCAGTAAAAAATGTAAATTAAATTTAAAAAACAAACAAATGTAAGGAGACATCAGCAACTGTGGGTTTCTCCGGGCACATTCCACTCTAATTTATAACCGAAGAACACCACTGGCTGGTAGGTCTGTTTCCCTAGTACCAGCGTGGGGAACGTAGAAAGGCTGCCGCCCTCTGGCCGTTACCTGCAAAAGCAGGTTTAAAGCTTGAGTTAATGGTCACTTCATATGAACTAGTACTGCAGGGCTGTAAATGAAACCTGCCCTCAAAATGTCTTGAGGGAGGTAATGGCCAAACTATTTCAAAAGGTGACACATACTTCAAGTAAACACTTTGAAGAACTAAGCTCTAATCACAGCTGGAAAAATAAAAAGCACATGTCTTAAAGCTCAATTTCAACGCATTATGAGACACATGCAAATTCAACCACAAAGAGGTATCAGCTCAAACCAGTCAGAATAACCATCAGCAAAAAAACTACAAAGAATAAATGCTGAAGGTGCTGTGGAGAAGTGCATACCCTCAACTTTACGTGGGACGTAACCTGGAAAGAGCCACTAAAGAGAACAGAATGGAGGTGCCTTTAAAAGGTAAACATTGAGCTACCATATGATCCAACAGACCCATTCCTGGAACTATAACCTAAGAAGACAGAATTGGAAAGACACAGGCAGGCAAATCTGCATTGCATAGTATTACAATAGCCAAGATATGGAAGTAACCAAAAAGTCCACCGACAGATGGGTGGACAAAGAAGAACTGCTACATGTACACATGGAATATGAGCTAGCGAAAAAATGAAACAATGCCATTTGCAGCACCACAGATGAGTCTAGAAGTAATCACGCAACTTGTAGTAAGTGAGACAGCGAAAGACACATATCCTATCATATCACATACAGGTGTTACCTAAAAATTGAAGCAAACGAAGATATTTCCACAGAGAAAGGCAATCACAGATTCAGTACAAAAACTTATGCTTCGCCAAATGGAAAGGTGTGAGGATTGGATACACTACCATATTGAGGTTGACGGAGAGATACAAACACATGTGAAATATATAATCACCAAAGATCTACGGAATACCAAGGGAAGACTACTCAACATTGTGTCATAACCTACATGGGAAAAGGATCTGAAGAAGAATAGATATATGTATATGTGTGAAAGAAGCACATCTTGCACACCTAGAACAAACAAAACATTGTAATCAAGTTTGCTGTGATAAAAAATAAAAATTAAGTTAAAACTACGAACAAGAAGTAATGAGACATAAACTTAAAGGGCTTTTTCCTGGCACATTCCATTCTAATTTACAACCTAGAACACCACTTCCAGTAAGGCTCTGTTGCCCTAGTAACCACATTTGGTAAAGGAGAAATGCTGCCGCCTTGTGGCCCATTCCCGCAAGAGCAGCTTTTAACCCACAGCTAATGGTCACTTAACATTCACAAGGACTCAGGGCTGTAAAGGACACCTGCCCTCAAAATTGTGCTGAGGTAGGGAATGGATAAAACAATTCAAAACAGGCAACATTTTCAAGAAGATAGTATGAAGAGGTAAGTTTTACTCACTCTCTTTTTAAAAAAAGGAAAATGGATAAAAGCTCAACCTCAGGAAGTATTAGACTCATGCAATCTAATCTACAAAAAGTTTTCAACTCACACCAGTCGACTGACCATCAGCAAAAAGCCTACAAACAATCAATGCTGAAGAGGTTTTAGAGAACTCTGTACCCTCTAGCTGCTGGTGAGATGTAAAGTGGTTAACAGCCAATAATGAGAACAGAAAGGAGCTGCGTTTAAAAGGAGAAATTGAGGTACCATTCAATCCAGCAGGCGCACCAATGGGCCTCTCACCTGAGAAGACCAGAATCAAGAAGACCCGGGCTGCAAAAGCTGCACTGCAGCCTTATTCACAATAGACAAGACAGTGAAGCAACCAAAATGTCCATCAACGGATGAAGGGATAAACAAGAAGTGGTCCATGTACACAATGAATACTAGCCATGGAAAACCATGAAACACTGCTCTTTGAGGCACCATAGATGATCTTGGAGATAATCACAGAACATGAGGGAAGTCGGAAAGCAAAAGTCCTATATCCTATGAAATCACTTATAGGCGTTATCTAATAACTGACACAAATGAACATATTTCCACAGGGAAAGGCAATCACAGACTTATAAAAAAAAACTATGCTTACCTAAAAGGAAAGGTGGGGGGAATGGATAAATGAAGATTAGCGTTACCATCTGTATACAAATTCATATTATATACATATATCAAAAAGACCGACCATATAGCAAGGGAGGTTGATGGAACACTCTGTAATAATTTACATGGGAAGAGGATCTCTACATAAATAGATATATATATAATGTGTAAATGAACCAGAGTGTGTACACCTTGGACAAACAACATTCGAACCATTACCCCAATGTAAAAAATTAAAACAACGAACTAGAAGTAATGAGACATAAACTTATGGGTGGTTTTCCTGGCACATTCCATTCAAATTTACAACCCAGGTAAACGACTTCCAGAACGGCTCTGCTGCCCTAGTACCCAGATTGGGGAATGGAGAAATGCTGCCTCCTTGTGGCCGTTTCCCACAACAGCAGCTTTAAACCCACTGCAAAAGGTCACTAAATATTCACCAATTCAGTTCTGTAAATGTCACCTGCCCTCCAAAAAATACTGAGGTCGAAAATCGACCAAAAAATTCAAGAGTGCAACCTTCCAAAAAGACAATTTGAAGAGGTAGATTGTACTCACACTTTTTTTTTTCTTTTTTCTTTTAACACAAAAGAAAAAGGCGTGGAAAAATGATGAATTTTAGGAATTTTTAAAGACATGTCAACCCAAATTACAAAAACCTATCAGCTCACACCAGTCAGAATGGCCCTCGACAAAAATGCTGCAAACAATAAATGCTGACGTGATTGTGGAGAAATGAGTACCCTCGATTCTAAGGGGGACGTGGTAAGAGCCACTAATGAAAGCACAATTGAGGTGCCTTGAAAAGGTAACATTGAGCTACCATACCAGTCAATCAATCATACCCACTGCTGGGTGTATCACCTGAGAATATGAAAATCCAAAAGTCACAGGCTGGCAATCCTGCACTCCAGCAATAGTTACCATAGGCAACACTTGGAAGCAACGAAAACGTCCATCAACAGAGGAATGCACCAAGAAGAAGTGGTCCATGTCCACAATGGAATATTAGCCATGGAAAACGTTGAAGCACTGCTCTTTGAGGCACCATACATGAGCCTGGAGATAATCACAAAACATGAAGTAGGACGGAAAGCAAAAGACCTATATCCTATAATATCACTTATGGCATTATGTAATAACTGACACAAATGAACATATTTCCAAAGAGAGAGACACTCACGGGCTTAGAAAACAAACTATGCTCATCTAAAAGGAAAGGAGGGGGGAATTGATAAATGAAGAATAGTGTTACTATACGTATACAAATACATATTATATACATGTATCAAAAAGACCGAACATATAGCAAGGGAGGTCTATGGAACACTGTAATATTTTACATGGGAAGAGGATCTGTACATTAATAGACGTAGATAATGTACAAATGAACCAGATTGTGTACACCTAGGAAAAACAATATTCTAATCTTTACTCTGATTAAAAAAATGTAAAAAGCCAAGAAGAAGTAATGAGACATAACCTTATGGGGATTTCTCCAGGCAAATTCCATTCTCATTTACAACCTAGGACAACGACTTCCAGAAAGGCTCTGCTGCCCTAGTACCCAGATTGGGGAATGGAGAAATGCTGCCTCCTTGTGGCCGTTTCCCACAACAGCAGCTTTAAACCCACTGCGAAAGGTCACTAAATATTCACCAACTTGCAGTTCTGTAAATGACACCTGCCCTCCAAAAAATTTCTGGGGTCAAAAATCGACGAAAAAATTGAAAAGAGGGCAACCTTCGAAGAAGACAATTTCAAGAGGTATATTGTACACACGGTTTTTTCTTTTAAGTGAAAAGAAAAAGGCGTGGGAAAATGATAAAGTTTAGGAATTTTTAAAGATAGGCAAACGGAAATTACAAATACCTATCAGCTCACAGCAGTCAGAATGGCCATCAGCAAAAATGCTGCAAACAATACATGCTGAAGGGATTGTGGAGAAATGTGTACCCTGAGCTCTAAGGGGGACGTGGTAAGAACCATTCCTGTAAACACAATGGAGGTGCTTTGAAAAGGTAAACATTGAGCTACCAGTGAATCAAGCATACCATCTGCTGAGCCTATCACCTGAGAAAATGAGAATCAAAAAGTCACAGGCTGGCAAACCTGTACGCCAGCAATACTTACCATAGTCAACACATGGAAGCAACAAAAATGTCCATCAACAGAGGAATGCACCAAGAAGAAGTGGTCCATGTATACAACGGAATAGTACTCCAGTAAAAAATGTAAATTAAATTTAAAAAACAAACAAATGTAAGGAGACATCAGCAACTGTGGGTTTCTCCGGGCACATTCCACTCTAATTTATAACCGAAGAACACCACTGGCTGGTAGGTCTGTTTCCCTAGTACCAGCGTGGGGAACGTAGAAAGGCTGCCGCCCTCTGGCCGTTACCTGCAAAAGCAGGTTTAAAGCTTGAGTTAATGGTCACTTCATATGAACTAGTACTGCAGGGCTGTAAATGAAACCTGCCCTCAAAATGTCTTGAGGGAGGTAATGGCCAAACTATTTCAAAAGGTGACACATACTTCAAGTAAACACTTTGAAGAACTAAGCTCTAATCACAGCTGGAAAAATAAAAAGCACATGTCTTAAAGCTCAATTTCAACGCATTATGAGACACATGCAAATTCAACCACAAAGAGGTATCAGCTCAAACCAGTCAGAATAACCATCAGCAAAAAAACTACAAAGAATAAATGCTGAAGGTGCTGTGGAGAAGTGCATACCCTCAACTTTACGTGGGACGTAACCTGGAAAGAGCCACTAAAGAGAACAGAATGGAGGTGCCTTTAAAAGGTAAACATTGAGCTACCATATGATCCAACAGACCCATTCCTGGAACTATAACCTAAGAAGACAGAATTGGAAAGACACAGGCAGGCAAATCTGCATTGCATAGTATTACAATAGCCAAGATATGGAAGTAACCAAAAAGTCCACCGACAGATGGGTGGACAAAGAAGAACTGCTACATGTACACATGGAATATGAGCTAGCGAAAAAATGAAACAATGCCATTTGCAGCACCACAGATGAGTCTAGAAGTAATCACGCAACTTGTAGTAAGTGAGACAGCGAAAGACACATATCCTATCATATCACATACAGGTGTTACCTAAAAATTGAAGCAAACGAAGATATTTCCACAGAGAAAGGCAATCACAGATTCAGTACAAAAACTTATGCTTCGCCAAATGGAAAGGTGTGAGGATTGGATACACTACCATATTGAGGTTGAAGGAGAGATACAAACACATGTGAAATATATAATCACCAAAGATCTACGGAATACCAAGGGAAGACTACTCAACATTGTGTCATAACCTACATGGGAAAAGGATCTGAAGAAGAATAGATATATGTATATGTGTGAAAGAAGCACATCTTGCACACCGAGAACAAACAAAACATTGTAATCAAGTTTGCTGTGATAAAAAATGAAAATTAAGTTAAAACTACGAACAAGAAGTAATGAGACATAAACTTAAAGGGCTTTTTCCTGGCACATTCCATTCTAATTTACAACCTAGAACACCACTTCCAGTAAGGCTCTGTTGCCCTAGTAACCACATTTGGTAAAGGAGAAATGCTGCCGCCTTGTGGCCCATTCCCGCAAGAGCAGCTTTTAACCCACAGCTAATGGTCACTTAACATTCACAAGGACTCAGGGCTGTAAAGGACACCTGCCCTCAAAATTGTGCTGAGGTAGGGAATGGATAAAGCAATTCAAAACAGGCAACATTTTCAAGAAGATAGTATGAAGAGGTAAGTTTTACTCACTCTCTTTTTAAAAAAAGGAAAATGGATAAAAGCTCAACCTCAGGAAGTATTAGACTCATGCAATCTAATCTACAAAAAGTTTTCAACTCACACCAGTCGACTGACCATCAGCAAAAAGCCTACAAACAATCAATGCTGAAGAGGTTTTAGAGAACTCTGTACCCTCTAGCTGCTGGTGAGATGTAAAGTGGTTAACAGCCAATAATGAGAACAGAAAGGAGCTGCGTTTAAAAGGAGAAATTGAGGTACCATTCAATCCAGCAGGCGCACCAATGGGCCTCTCACCTGAGAAGACCAGAATCAAGAAGACCCGGGCTGCAAAAGCTGCACTGCAGCCTTATTCACAATAGACAAGACAGTGAAGCAACCAAAATGTCCATCAATGGATGAAGGGATAAACAAGAAGTGGTCCATGTACACAATGAATACTAGCCATGGAAAACCATGAAACACTGCTCTTTGAGGCACCATAGATGATCTTGGAGATAATCACAGAACATGAGGGAAGTCAGAAAGCAAAAGTCCTATATCCTATGAAATCACTTATAGGCGTTATCTAATAACTGACACAAATGAACATATTTCCACAGGGAAAGGCAATCACAGACTTATAAAAAAAAACTATGCTTACCTAAAAGGAAAGGTGGGGGGAATGGATAAATGAAGATTAGCGTTACCATCTGTATACAAATTCATATTATATACATATATCAAAAAGACCGACCATATAGCAAGGGAGGTTGATGGAACACTCTGTAATAATTTACATGGGAAGAGGATCTCTACATAAATAGATATATATATAATGTGTAAATGAACCAGAGTGTGTACACCTTGGACAAACAACATTCAAACCATTACCCCAATGTAAAAAATTAAAACAACGAACTAGAAGTAATGAGACATAAACTTATGGGTGGTTTTCCTGGCACATTCCATTCAAATTTACAACCCAGGTAAACGACTTCCAGAACGGCTCTGCTGCCCTAGTACCCAGATTGGGGAATGGAGAAATGCTGCCTCCTTGTGGCCGTTTCCCACAACAGCAGCTTTAAACCCACTGCAAAAGGTCACTAAATATTCACCAATTCAGTTCTGTAAATGTCACCTGCCCTCCAAAAAATACTGAGGTCGAAAATCGACCAAAAAATTCAAGAGTGCAACCTTCCAAAAAGACAATTTGAAGAGGTAGATTGTACTCACACTTTTTTTTTTCTTTTTTCTTTTAACACAAAAGAAAAAGGCGTGGAAAAATGATGAATTTTAGGAATTTTTAAAGACATGTCAACCCAAATTACAAAAACCTATCAGCTCACAGCAGTCAGAATGGCCCTCGACAAAAATGCTGCAAACAATAAATGCTGACGTGATTGTGGAGAAATGAGTACCCTCGATTCTAAGGGGGACGTGGTAAGAGCCACTAATGAAAGCACAATTGAGGTGCCTTGAAAAGGTAACATTGAGCTACCATACCAGTCAATCAATCATACCCACTGCTGGGTGTATCACCTGAGAATATGAAAATCCAAAAGTCACAGGCTGGCAATCCTGCACTCCAGCAATAGTTACCATAGGCAACACTTGGAAGCAACGAAAACGTCCATCAACAGAGGAATGCACCAAGAAGAAGTGGTCCATGTCCACAATGGAATATTAGCCATGGAAAACGTTGAAGCACTGCTCTTTGAGGCACCATACATGAGCCTGGAGATAATCACAAAACATGAAGTAGGACGGAAAGCAAAAGACCTATATCCTATAATATCACTTATGGCATTATGTAATAACTGACACAAATGAACATATTTCCAAAGAGAGAGACACTCACGGGCTTAGAAAACAAACTATGCTCATCTAAAAGGAAAGGAGGGGGGAATTGATAAATGAAGAATAGTGTTACTATACGTATACAAATACATATTATATACATGTATCAAAAAGACCGAACATATAGCAAGGGAGGTCTATGGAACACTGTAATATTTTACATGGGAAGAGGATCTGTACATTAATAGACGTAGATAATGTACAAATGAACCAGATTGTGTACACCTAGGAAAAACAATATTCTAATCTTTACTCTGATTAAAAAAATGTAAAAAGCCAAGAAGAAGTAATGAGACATAACCTTATGGGGATTTCTCCTGGCAAA
>NW_026871523.1:0-110941 GCF_028564815.1 Eubalaena glacialis
ACCCTAACCCTAACCCCTACCCTACGCCGTACCCTAACCCGTACCCTAACCCGTATCCTAAGCCGTACCCTAACCCTAACCAATACCCTACGCAGTACCCTCACCCGTACCCTCACCCGTACCCTAAGCCGTACCCTAACCCTAACCCTAACCCTAACCCTAACCCTAACCCCTACCCTACGCCGTACCCTCACCCGTACCCTATCCCATACCCTAAGCCGTACCCTAACCCTAACACTAACCCTAACCCTAACCCTAACCCTAAACTACCCTTGACTGCTTTTGCCTCCATTAGATTTCCTAAGCACTAGTGTTTTAAGGAACAGGTTAAAAAGAAAATCCTAATGTGATTTTTTTATAATGTGTTTATTCTTTATCTTATCCTAGTGACTAAAATCTTCTCCATGGCTGGACCCCAAATAATATTCCTTTACGTGCTAAGTGGTATCTAGAGAGTGGGATAGGTTTAATAAATACCCTAATCCTAACGTGTACCCTAACCCTAACCCATACCCTAACCCTAACGCGTACCCTAACCCTAACCCAAACCCTAACCCTAACACGTACGCTAGTCCTAACCCGTACCCTAAACCAATCCCTAACCCTAAAACTAACCCTAACCCTAACCCTAACCCTAACCCATACCCTACGCCGTACCCTCACCCGTACCCTAACCCGTACCCTAAGCCGTACCCTAACCCTAACCCTAACCCTAACCCATACGCTACGCCGTACCCTCACCCGTACCCTAACCCGTATCCTAAGCCGTACCCTAACCCTAACCCTAACCCTAACCTATACCCTACGCCGTACCCTCACCTGTACCCTAACCCGTACCCTAAGCCGTACCCTAACCCTAACCCTAACCCTAACCCTAACCCTAACCCCTACCCTACGCCGTACCCTAACCCGTACCCTAACCCGTATCCTAAGCCGTACCCTAACCCTAACCAATACCCTACGCAGTACCCTCACCCGTACCCTCACCCGTACCCTAAGCCGTACCCTAACCCTAACCCTAACCCTAACCCTAACCCTAACCCCTACCCTACGCCGTACCCTCACCCGTACCCTATCCCATACCCTAAGCCGTACCCTAACCCTAACACTAACCCTAACCCTAACCCTAACCCTAAACTACCCTTGACTGCTTTTGCCTCCATTAGATTTCCTAAGCACTAGTGTTTTAAGGAACAGGTTAAAAAGAAAATCCTAATGTGATTTTTTTATAATGTGTTTATTCTTTATCTTATCCTAGTGACTAAAATCTTCTCCATGGCTGGACCCCAAATAATATTCCTTTACGTGCTAAGTGGTATCTAGAGAGTGGGATAGGTTTAATAAATACCCTAATCCTAACGTGTACCCTAACCCTAACCCATACCCTAACCCTAACGCGTACCCTAACCCTAACCCAAACCCTAACCCTAACACGTACGCTAGTCCTAACCCGTACCCTAAACCAATCCCTAACCCTAAAACTAACCCTAACCCTAACCCTAACCCTAACCCATACCCTACGCCGTACCCTCACCCGTACCCTAACCCGTACCCTAAGCCGTACCCTAACCCTAACCCTAACCCTAACCCATACGCTACGCCGTACCCTCACCCGTACCCTAACCCGTATCCTAAGCCGTACCCTAACCCTAACCCTAACCCTAACCTATACCCTACGCCGTACCCTCACCTGTACCCTAACCCGTACCCTAAGCCGTACCCTAACCCTAACCCTAACCCTAACCCTAACCCTAACCCCTACCCTACGCCGTACCCTAACCCGTACCCTAACCCGTATCCTAAGCCGTACCCTAACCCTAACCAATACCCTACGCAGTACCCTCACCCGTACCCTCACCCGTACCCTAAGCCGTACCCTAACCCTAACCCTAACCCTAACCCTAACCCTAACCCCTACCCTACGCCGTACCCTCACCCGTACCCTATCCCATACCCTAAGCCGTACCCTAACCCTAACACTAACCCTAACCCTAACCCTAACCCTAAACTACCCTTGACTGCTTTTGCCTCCATTAGATTTCCTAAGCACTAGTGTTTTAAGGAACAGGTTAAAAAGAAAATCCTAATGTGATTTTTTTATAATGTGTTTATTCTTTATCTTATCCTAGTGACTAAAATCTTCTCCATGGCTGGACCCCAAATAATATTCCTTTACGTGCTAAGTGGTATCTAGAGAGTGGGATAGGTTTAATAAATACCCTAATCCTAACGTGTACCCTAACCCTAACCCATACCCTAACCCTAACGCGTACCCTAACCCTAACCCAAACCCTAACCCTAACACGTACGCTAGTCCTAACCCGTACCCTAAACCAATCCCTAACCCTAAAACTAACCCTAACCCTAACCCTAACCCTAACCCATACCCTACGCCGTACCCTCACCCGTACCCTAACCCGTACCCTAAGCCGTACCCTAACCCTAACCCTAACCCTAACCCATACGCTACGCCGTACCCTCACCCGTACCCTAACCCGTATCCTAAGCCGTACCCTAACCCTAACCCTAACCCTAACCTATACCCTACGCCGTACCCTCACCTGTACCCTAACCCGTACCCTAAGCCGTACCCTAACCCTAACCCTAACCCTAACCCTAACCCTAACCCCTACCCTACGCCGTACCCTAACCCGTACCCTAACCCGTATCCTAAGCCGTACCCTAACCCTAACCAATACCCTACGCAGTACCCTCACCCGTACCCTCACCCGTACCCTAAGCCGTACCCTAACCCTAACCCTAACCCTAACCCTAACCCTAACCCCTACCCTACGCCGTACCCTCACCCGTACCCTATCCCATACCCTAAGCCGTACCCTAACCCTAACACTAACCCTAACCCTAACCCTAACCCTAAACTACCCTTGACTGCTTTTGCCTCCATTAGATTTCCTAAGCACTAGTGTTTTAAGGAACAGGTTAAAAAGAAAATCCTAATGTGATTTTTTTATAATGTGTTTATTCTTTATCTTATCCTAGTGACTAAAATCTTCTCCATGGCTGGACCCCAAATAATATTCCTTTACGTGCTAAGTGGTATCTAGAGAGTGGGATAGGTTTAATAAATACCCTAATCCTAACGTGTACCCTAACCCTAACCCATACCCTAACCCTAACGCGTACCCTAACCCTAACCCAAACCCTAACCCTAACACGTACGCTAGTCCTAACCCGTACCCTAAACCAATCCCTAACCCTAAAACTAACCCTAACCCTAACCCTAACCCTAACCCATACCCTACGCCGTACCCTCACCCGTACCCTAACCCGTACCCTAAGCCGTACCCTAACCCTAACCCTAACCCTAACCCATACGCTACGCCGTACCCTCACCCGTACCCTAACCCGTATCCTAAGCCGTACCCTAACCCTAACCCTAACCCTAACCTATACCCTACGCCGTACCCTCACCTGTACCCTAACCCGTACCCTAAGCCGTACCCTAACCCTAACCCTAACCCTAACCCTAACCCTAACCCCTACCCTACGCTGTACCCTAACCCGTACCCTAACCCGTATCCTAAGCCGTACCCTAACCCTAACCAATACCCTACGCAGTACCCTCACCCGTACCCTCACCCGTACCCTAAGCCGTACCCTAACCCTAACCCTAACCCTAACCCTAACCCTAACCCCTACCCTACGCCGTACCCTCACCCGTACCCTATCCCATACCCTAAGCCGTACCCTAACCCTAACACTAACCCTAACCCTAACCCTAACCCTAAACTACCCTTGACTGCTTTTGCCTCCATTAGATTTCCTAAGCACTAGTGTTTTAAGGAACAGGTTAAAAAGAAAATCCTAATGTGATTTTTTTATAATGTGTTTATTCTTTATCTTATCCTAGTGACTAAAATCTTCTCCATGGCTGGACCCCAAATAATATTCCTTTACGTGCTAAGTGGTATCTAGAGAGTGGGATAGGTTTAATAAATACCCTAATCCTAACGTGTACCCTAACCCTAACCCATACCCTAACCCTAACGCGTACCCTAACCCTAACCCAAACCCTAACCCTAACACGTACGCTAGTCCTAACCCGTACCCTAAACCAATCCCTAACCCTAAAACTAACCCTAACCCTAACCCTAACCCTAACCCATACCCTACGCCGTACCCTCACCCGTACCCTAACCCGTACCCTAAGCCGTACCCTAACCCTAACCCTAACCCTAACCCATACGCTACGCCGTACCCTCACCCGTACCCTAACCCGTATCCTAAGCCGTACCCTAACCCTAACCCTAACCCTAACCTATACCCTACGCCGTACCCTCACCTGTACCCTAACCCGTACCCTAAGCCGTACCCTAACCCTAACCCTAACCCTAACCCTAACCCTAACCCCTACCCTACGCCGTACCCTAACCCGTACCCTAACCCGTATCCTAAGCCGTACCCTAACCCTAACCAATACCCTACGCAGTACCCTCACCCGTACCCTCACCCGTACCCTAAGCCGTACCCTAACCCTAACCCTAACCCTAACCCTAACCCTAACCCCTACCCTACGCCGTACCCTCACCCGTACCCTATCCCATACCCTAAGCCGTACCCTAACCCTAACACTAACCCTAACCCTAACCCTAACCCTAAACTACCCTTGACTGCTTTTGCCTCCATTAGATTTCCTAAGCACTAGTGTTTTAAGGAACAGGTTAAAAAGAAAATCCTAATGTGATTTTTTTATAATGTGTTTATTCTTTATCTTATCCTAGTGACTAAAATCTTCTCCATGGCTGGACCCCAAATAATATTCCTTTACGTGCTAAGTGGTATCTAGAGAGTGGGATAGGTTTAATAAATACCCTAATCCTAACGTGTACCCTAACCCTAACCCATACCCTAACCCTAACGCGTACCCTAACCCTAACCCAAACCCTAACCCTAACACGTACGCTAGTCCTAACCCGTACCCTAAACCAATCCCTAACCCTAAAACTAACCCTAACCCTAACCCTAACCCTAACCCATACCCTACGCCGTACCCTCACCCGTACCCTAACCCGTACCCTAAGCCGTACCCTAACCCTAACCCTAACCCTAACCCATACGCTACGCCGTACCCTCACCCGTACCCTAACCCGTATCCTAAGCCGTACCCTAACCCTAACCCTAACCCTAACCTATACCCTACGCCGTACCCTCACCTGTACCCTAACCCGTACCCTAAGCCGTACCCTAACCCTAACCCTAACCCTAACCCTAACCCTAACCCCTACCCTACGCCGTACCCTAACCCGTACCCTAACCCGTATCCTAAGCCGTACCCTAACCCTAACCAATACCCTACGCAGTACCCTCACCCGTACCCTCACCCGTACCCTAAGCCGTACCCTAACCCTAACCCTAACCCTAACCCTAACCCTAACCCCTACCCTACGCCGTACCCTCACCCGTACCCTATCCCATACCCTAAGCCGTACCCTAACCCTAACACTAACCCTAACCCTAACCCTAACCCTAAACTACCCTTGACTGCTTTTGCCTCCATTAGATTTCCTAAGCACTAGTGTTTTAAGGAACAGGTTAAAAAGAAAATCCTAATGTGATTTTTTTATAATGTGTTTATTCTTTATCTTATCCTAGTGACTAAAATCTTCTCCATGGCTGGACCCCAAATAATATTCCTTTACGTGCTAAGTGGTATCTAGAGAGTGGGATAGGTTTAATAAATACCCTAATCCTAACGTGTACCCTAACCCTAACCCATACCCTAACCCTAACGCGTACCCTAACCCTAACCCAAACCCTAACCCTAACACGTACGCTAGTCCTAACCCGTACCCTAAACCAATCCCTAACCCTAAAACTAACCCTAACCCTAACCCTAACCCTAACCCATACCCTACGCCGTACCCTCACCCGTACCCTCACCCGTACCCTAAGCCGTACCCTAACCCTAACCCTAACCCTAACCCATACGCTACGCCGTACCCTCACCCGTACCCTAACCCGTATCCTAAGCCGTACCCTAACCCTAACCCTAACCCTAACCTATACCCTACGCCGTACCCTCACCTGTACCCTAACCCGTACCCTAAGCCGTACCCTAACCCTAACCCTAACCCTAACCCTAACCCTAACCCCTACCCTACGCCGTACCCTAACCCGTACCCTAACCCGTATCCTAAGCCGTACCCTAACCCTAACCAATACCCTACGCAGTACCCTCACCCGTACCCTCACCCGTACCCTAAGCCGTACCCTAACCCTAACCCTAACCCTAACCCATACGCTACGCCGTACCCTCACCCGTACCCTAACCCGTATCCTAAGCCGTACCCTAACCCTAACCCTAACCCTAACCTATACCCTACGCCGTACCCTCACCTGTACCCTAACCCGTACCCTAAGCCGTACCCTAACCCTAACCCTAACCCTAACCCTAACCCTAACCCCTACCCTACGCCGTACCCTAACCCGTACCCTAACCCGTATCCTAAGCCGTACCCTAACCCTAACCAATACCCTACGCAGTACCCTCACCCGTACCCTCACCCGTACCCTAAGCCGTACCCTAACCCTAACCCTAACCCTAACCCTAACCCTAACCCCTACCCTACGCCGTACCCTCACCCGTACCCTATCCCATACCCTAAGCCGTACCCTAACCCTAACACTAACCCTAACCCTAACCCTAACCCTAAACTACCCTTGACTGCTTTTGCCTCCATTAGATTTCCTAAGCACTAGTGTTTTAAGGAACAGGTTAAAAAGAAAATCCTAATGTGATTTTTTTATAATGTGTTTATTCTTTATCTTATCCTAGTGACTAAAATCTTCTCCATGGCTGGACCCCAAATAATATTCCTTTACGTGCTAAGTGGTATCTAGAGAGTGGGATAGGTTTAATAAATACCCTAATCCTAACGTGTACCCTAACCCTAACCCATACCCTAACCCTAACGCGTACCCTAACCCTAACCCAAACCCTAACCCTAACACGTACGCTAGTCCTAACCCGTACCCTAAACCAATCCCTAACCCTAAAACTAACCCTAACCCTAACCCTAACCCTAACCCTAACCCATACCCTACGCCGTACCCTCACCCGTACCCTAACCCGTACCCTAAGCCGTACCCTAACCCTAACCCTAACCCTAACCCATACGCTACGCCGTACCCTCACCCGTACCCTAACCCGTATCCTAAGCCGTACCCTAACCCTAACCCTAACCCTAACCTATACCCTACGCCGTACCCTCACCTGTACCCTAACCCGTACCCTAAGCCGTACCCTAACCCTAACCCTAACCCTAACCCTAACCCTAACCCCTACCCTACGCCGTACCCTAACCCGTACCCTAACCCGTATCCTAAGCCGTACCCTAACCCTAACCAATACCCTACGCAGTACCCTCACCCGTACCCTCACCCGTACCCTAAGCCGTACCCTAACCCTAACCCTAACCCTAACCCTAACCCTAACCCCTACCCTACGCCGTACCCTCACCCGTACCCTATCCCATACCCTAAGCCGTACCCTAACCCTAACACTAACCCTAACCCTAACCCTAACCCTAAACTACCCTTGACTGCTTTTGCCTCCATTAGATTTCCTAAGCACTAGTGTTTTAAGGAACAGGTTAAAAAGAAAATCCTAATGTGATTTTTTTATAATGTGTTTATTCTTTATCTTATCCTAGTGACTAAAATCTTCTCCATGGCTGGACCCCAAATAATATTCCTTTACGTGCTAAGTGGTATCTAGAGAGTGGGATAGGTTTAATAAATACCCTAATCCTAACGTGTACCCTAACCCTAACCCATACCCTAACCCTAACGCGTACCCTAACCCTAACCCAAACCCTAACCCTAACACGTACGCTAGTCCTAACCCGTACCCTAAACCAATCCCTAACCCTAAAACTAACCCTAACCCTAACCCTAACCCTAACCCATACCCTACGCCGTACCCTCACCCGTACCCTAACCCGTACCCTAAGCCGTACCCTAACCCTAACCCTAACCCTAACCCATACGCTACGCCGTACCCTCACCCGTACCCTAACCCGTATCCTAAGCCGTACCCTAACCCTAACCCTAACCCTAACCTATACCCTACGCCGTACCCTCACCTGTACCCTAACCCGTACCCTAAGCCGTACCCTAACCCTAACCCTAACCCTAACCCTAACCCTAACCCCTACCCTACGCCGTACCCTAACCCGTACCCTAACCCGTATCCTAAGCCGTACCCTAACCCTAACCAATACCCTACGCAGTACCCTCACCCGTACCCTCACCCGTACCCTAAGCCGTACCCTAACCCTAACCCTAACCCTAACCCTAACCCTAACCCCTACCCTACGCCGTACCCTCACCCGTACCCTATCCCATACCCTAAGCCGTACCCTAACCCTAACACTAACCCTAACCCTAACCCTAACCCTAAACTACCCTTGACTGCTTTTGCCTCCATTAGATTTCCTAAGCACTAGTGTTTTAAGGAACAGGTTAAAAAGAAAATCCTAATGTGATTTTTTTATAATGTGTTTATTCTTTATCTTATCCTAGTGACTAAAATCTTCTCCATGGCTGGACCCCAAATAATATTCCTTTACGTGCTAAGTGGTATCTAGAGAGTGGGATAGGTTTAATAAATACCCTAATCCTAACGTGTACCCTAACCCTAACCCATACCCTAACCCTAACGCGTACCCTAACCCTAACCCAAACCCTAACCCTAACACGTACGCTAGTCCTAACCCGTACCCTAAACCAATCCCTAACCCTAAAACTAACCCTAACCCTAACCCTAACCCTAACCCATACCCTACGCCGTACCCTCACCCGTACCCTAACCCGTACCCTAAGCCGTACCCTAACCCTAACCCTAACCCTAACCCATACGCTACGCCGTACCCTCACCCGTACCCTAACCCGTATCCTAAGCCGTACCCTAACCCTAACCCTAACCCTAACCTATACCCTACGCCGTACCCTCACCTGTACCCTAACCCGTACCCTAAGCCGTACCCTAACCCTAACCCTAACCCTAACCCTAACCCTAACCCCTACCCTACGCCGTACCCTAACCCGTACCCTAACCCGTATCCTAAGCCGTACCCTAACCCTAACCAATACCCTACGCAGTACCCTCACCCGTACCCTCACCCGTACCCTAAGCCGTACCCTAACCCTAACCCTAACCCTAACCCTAACCCTAACCCCTACCCTACGCCGTACCCTCACCCGTACCCTATCCCATACCCTAAGCCGTACCCTAACCCTAACACTAACCCTAACCCTAACCCTAACCCTAAACTACCCTTGACTGCTTTTGCCTCCATTAGATTTCCTAAGCACTAGTGTTTTAAGGAACAGGTTAAAAAGAAAATCCTAATGTGATTTTTTTATAATGTGTTTATTCTTTATCTTATCCTAGTGACTAAAATCTTCTCCATGGCTGGACCCCAAATAATATTCCTTTACGTGCTAAGTGGTATCTAGAGAGTGGGATAGGTTTAATAAATACCCTAATCCTAACGTGTACCCTAACCCTAACCCATACCCTAACCCTAACGCGTACCCTAACCCTAACCCAAACCCTAACCCTAACACGTACGCTAGTCCTAACCCGTACCCTAAACCAATCCCTAACCCTAAAACTAACCCTAACCCTAACCCTAACCCTAACCCATACCCTACGCCGTACCCTCACCCGTACCCTAACCCGTACCCTAAGCCGTACCCTAACCCTAACCCTAACCCTAACCCATACGCTACGCCGTACCCTCACCCGTACCCTAACCCGTATCCTAAGCCGTACCCTAACCCTAACCCTAACCCTAACCTATACCCTACGCCGTACCCTCACCTGTACCCTAACCCGTACCCTAAGCCGTACCCTAACCCTAACCCTAACCCTAACCCTAACCCTAACCCCTACCCTACGCCGTACCCTAACCCGTACCCTAACCCGTATCCTAAGCCGTACCCTAACCCTAACCAATACCCTACGCAGTACCCTCACCCGTACCCTCACCCGTACCCTAAGCCGTACCCTAACCCTAACCCTAACCCTAACCCTAACCCTAACCCCTACCCTACGCCGTACCCTCACCCGTACCCTATCCCATACCCTAAGCCGTACCCTAACCCTAACACTAACCCTAACCCTAACCCTAACCCTAAACTACCCTTGACTGCTTTTGCCTCCATTAGATTTCCTAAGCACTAGTGTTTTAAGGAACAGGTTAAAAAGAAAATCCTAATGTGATTTTTTTATAATGTGTTTATTCTTTATCTTATCCTAGTGACTAAAATCTTCTCCATGGCTGGACCCCAAATAATATTCCTTTACGTGCTAAGTGGTATCTAGAGAGTGGGATAGGTTTAATAAATACCCTAATCCTAACGTGTACCCTAACCCTAACCCATACCCTAACCCTAACGCGTACCCTAACCCTAACCCAAACCCTAACCCTAACACGTACGCTAGTCCTAACCCGTACCCTAAACCAATCCCTAACCCTAAAACTAACCCTAACCCTAACCCTAACCCTAACCCATACCCTACGCCGTACCCTCACCCGTACCCTAACCCGTACCCTAAGCCGTACCCTAACCCTAACCCTAACCCTAACCCATACGCTACGCCGTACCCTCACCCGTACCCTAACCCGTATCCTAAGCCGTACCCTAACCCTA
The DNA here is from genome assembly GCF_028564815.1 of Eubalaena glacialis. Taxonomy (NCBI): domain Eukaryota; kingdom Metazoa; phylum Chordata; class Mammalia; order Artiodactyla; family Balaenidae; genus Eubalaena; species Eubalaena glacialis. The sequence goes on from NW_026871523.1 coordinate 10,681, forward strand.
ACCCTAACCCTAACCTATACCCTACGCCGTACCCTCACCTGTACCCTAACCCGTACCCTAAGCCGTACCCTAACCCTAACCCTAACCCTAACCCTAACCCTAACCCCTACCCTACGCCGTACCCTAACCCGTACCCTAACCCGTATCCTAAGCCGTACCCTAACCCTAACCAATACCCTACGCAGTACCCTCACCCGTACCCTCACCCGTACCCTAAGCCGTACCCTAACCCTAACCCTAACCCTAACCCTAACCCTAACCCCTACCCTACGCCGTACCCTCACCCGTACCCTATCCCATACCCTAAGCCGTACCCTAACCCTAACACTAACCCTAACCCTAACCCTAACCCTAAACTACCCTTGACTGCTTTTGCCTCCATTAGATTTCCTAAGCACTAGTGTTTTAAGGAACAGGTTAAAAAGAAAATCCTAATGTGATTTTTTTATAATGTGTTTATTCTTTATCTTATCCTAGTGACTAAAATCTTCTCCATGGCTGGACCCCAAATAATATTCCTTTACGTGCTAAGTGGTATCTAGAGAGTGGGATAGGTTTAATAAATACCCTAATCCTAACGTGTACCCTAACCCTAACCCATACCCTAACCCTAACGCGTACCCTAACCCTAACCCAAACCCTAACCCTAACACGTACGCTAGTCCTAACCCGTACCCTAAACCAATCCCTAACCCTAAAACTAACCCTAACCCTAACCCTAACCCTAACCCATACCCTACGCCGTACCCTCACCCGTACCCTAACCCGTACCCTAAGCCGTACCCTAACCCTAACCCTAACCCTAACCCATACGCTACGCCGTACCGTCACCCGTACCCTAACCCGTATCCTAAGCCGTACCCTAACCCTAACCCTAACCCTAACCTATACCCTACGCCGTACCCTCACCTGTACCCTAACCCGTACCCTAAGCCGTACCCTAACCCTAACCCTAACCCTAACCCTAACCCTAACCCCTACCCTACGCCGTACCCTAACCCGTACCCTAACCCGTATCCTAAGCCGTACCCTAACCCTAACCAATACCCTACGCAGTACCCTCACCCGTACCCTCACCCGTACCCTAAGCCGTACCCTAACCCTAACCCTAACCCTAACCCTAACCCTAACCCCTACCCTACGCCGTACCCTCACCCGTACCCTATCCCATACCCTAAGCCGTACCCTAACCCTAACACTAACCCTAACCCTAACCCTAACCCTAAACTACCCTTGACTGCTTTTGCCTCCATTAGATTTCCTAAGCACTAGTGTTTTAAGGAACAGGTTAAAAAGAAAATCCTAATGTGATTTTTTTATAATGTGTTTATTCTTTATCTTATCCTAGTGACTAAAATCTTCTCCATGGCTGGACCCCAAATAATATTCCTTTACGTGCTAAGTGGTATCTAGAGAGTGGGATAGGTTTAATAAATACCCTAATCCTAACGTGTACCCTAACCCTAACCCATACCCTAACCCTAACGCGTACCCTAACCCTAACCCAAACCCTAACCCTAACACGTACGCTAGTCCTAACCCGTACCCTAAACCAATCCCTAACCCTAAAACTAACCCTAACCCTAACCCTAACCCTAACCCATACCCTACGCCGTACCCTCACCCGTACCCTAACCCGTACCCTAAGCCGTACCCTAACCCTAACCCTAACCCTAACCCATACGCTACGCCGTACCCTCACCCGTACCCTAACCCGTATCCTAAGCCGTACCCTAACCCTAACCCTAACCCTAACCTATACCCTACGCCGTACCCTCACCTGTACCCTAACCCGTACCCTAAGCTGTACCCTAACCCTAACCCTAACCCTAACCCTAACCCTAACCCCTACCCTACGCCGTACCCTAACCCGTACCCTAACCCGTATCCTAAGCCGTACCCTAACCCTAACCAATACCCTACGCAGTACCCTCACCCGTACCCTCACCCGTACCCTAAGCCGTACCCTAACCCTAACCCTAACCCTAACCCTAACCCTAACCCCTACCCTACGCCGTACCCTCACCCGTACCCTATCCCATACCCTAAGCCGTACCCTAACCCTAACACTAACCCTAACCCTAACCCTAACCCTAAACTACCCTTGACTGCTTTTGCCTCCATTAGATTTCCTAAGCACTAGTGTTTTAAGGAACAGGTTAAAAAGAAAATCCTAATGTGATTTTTTTATAATGTGTTTATTCTTTATCTTATCCTAGTGACTAAAATCTTCTCCATGGCTGGACCCCAAATAATATTCCTTTACGTGCTAAGTGGTATCTAGAGAGTGGGATAGGTTTAATAAATACCCTAATCCTAACGTGTACCCTAACCCTAACCCATACCCTAACCCTAACGCGTACCCTAACCCTAACCCAAACCCTAACCCTAACACGTACGCTAGTCCTAACCCGTACCCTAAACCAATCCCTAACCCTAAAACTAACCCTAACCCTAACCCTAACCCTAACCCATACCCTACGCCGTACCCTCACCCGTACCCTAACCCGTACCCTAAGCCGTACCCTAACCCTAACCCTAACCCTAACCCATACGCTACGCCGTACCCTCACCCGTACCCTAACCCGTATCCTAAGCCGTACCCTAACCCTAACCCTAACCCTAACCTATACCCTACGCCGTACCCTCACCTGTACCCTAACCCGTACCCTAAGCCGTACCCTAACCCTAACCCTAACCCTAACCCTAACCCTAACCCCTACCCTACGCCGTACCCTAACCCGTACCCTAACCCGTATCCTAAGCCGTACCCTAACCCTAACCAATACCCTACGCAGTACCCTCACCCGTACCCTCACCCGTACCCTAAGCCGTACCCTAACCCTAACCCTAACCCTAACCCTAACCCTAACCCCTACCCTACGCCGTACCCTCACCCGTACCCTATCCCATACCCTAAGCCGTACCCTAACCCTAACACTAACCCTAACCCTAACCCTAACCCTAAACTACCCTTGACTGCTTTTGCCTCCATTAGATTTCCTAAGCACTAGTGTTTTAAGGAACAGGTTAAAAAGAAAATCCTAATGTGATTTTTTTATAATGTGTTTATTCTTTATCTTATCCTAGTGACTAAAATCTTCTCCATGGCTGGACCCCAAATAATATTCCTTTACGTGCTAAGTGGTATCTAGAGAGTGGGATAGGTTTAATAAATACCCTAATCCTAACGTGTACCCTAACCCTAACCCATACCCTAACCCTAACGCGTACCCTAACCCTAACCCAAACCCTAACCCTAACACGTACGCTAGTCCTAACCCGTACCCTAAACCAATCCCTAACCCTAAAACTAACCCTAACCCTAACCCTAACCCTAACCCATACCCTACGCCGTACCCTCACCCGTACCCTAACCCGTACCCTAAGCCGTACCCTAACCCTAACCCTAACCCTAACCCATACGCTACGCCGTACCCTCACCCGTACCCTAACCCGTATCCTAAGCCGTACCCTAACCCTAACCCTAACCCTAACCTATACCCTACGCCGTACCCTCACCTGTACCCTAACCCGTACCCTAAGCCGTACCCTAACCCTAACCCTAACCCTAACCCTAACCCTAACCCCTACCCTACGCCGTACCCTAACCCGTACCCTAACCCGTATCCTAAGCCGTACCCTAACCCTAACCAATACCCTACGCAGTACCCTCACCCGTACCCTCACCCGTACCCTAAGCCGTACCCTAACCCTAACCCTAACCCTAACCCTAACCCTAACCCCTACCCTACGCCGTACCCTCACCCGTACCCTATCCCATACCCTAAGCCGTACCCTAACCCTAACACTAACCCTAACCCTAACCCTAACCCTAAACTACCCTTGACTGCTTTTGCCTCCATTAGATTTCCTAAGCACTAGTGTTTTAAGGAACAGGTTAAAAAGAAAATCCTAATGTGATTTTTTTATAATGTGTTTATTCTTTATCTTATCCTAGTGACTAAAATCTTCTCCATGGCTGGACCCCAAATAATATTCCTTTACGTGCTAAGTGGTATCTAGAGAGTGGGATAGGTTTAATAAATACCCTAATCCTAACGTGTACCCTAACCCTAACCCATACCCTAACCCTAACGCGTACCCTAACCCTAACCCAAACCCTAACCCTAACACGTACGCTAGTCCTAACCCGTACCCTAAACCAATCCCTAACCCTAAAACTAACCCTAACCCTAACCCTAACCCTAACCCATACCCTACGCCGTACCCTCACCCGTACCCTAACCCGTACCCTAAGCCGTACCCTAACCCTAACCCTAACCCTAACCCATACGCTACGCCGTACCCTCACCCGTACCCTAACCCGTATCCTAAGCCGTACCCTAACCCTAACCCTAACCCTAACCTATACCCTACGCCGTACCCTCACCTGTACCCTAACCCGTACCCTAAGCCGTACCCTAACCCTAACCCTAACCCTAACCCTAACCCTAACCCCTACCCTACGCCGTACCCTAACCCGTACCCTAACCCGTATCCTAAGCCGTACCCTAACCCTAACCAATACCCTACGCAGTACCCTCACCCGTACCCTCACCCGTACCCTAAGCCGTACCCTAACCCTAACCCTAACCCTAACCCTAACCCTAACCCCTACCCTACGCCGTACCCTCACCCGTACCCTATCCCATACCCTAAGCCGTACCCTAACCCTAACACTAACCCTAACCCTAACCCTAACCCTAAACTACCCTTGACTGCTTTTGCCTCCATTAGATTTCCTAAGCACTAGTGTTTTAAGGAACAGGTTAAAAAGAAAATCCTAATGTGATTTTTTTATAATGTGTTTATTCTTTATCTTATCCTAGTGACTAAAATCTTCTCCATGGCTGGACCCCAAATAATATTCCTTTACGTGCTAAGTGGTATCTAGAGAGTGGGATAGGTTTAATAAATACCCTAATCCTAACGTGTACCCTAACCCTAACCCATACCCTAACCCTAACGCGTACCCTAACCCTAACCCAAACCCTAACCCTAACACGTACGCTAGTCCTAACCCGTACCCTAAACCAATCCCTAACCCTAAAACTAACCCTAACCCTAACCCTAACCCTAACCCATACCCTACGCCGTACCCTCACCCGTACCCTAACCCGTACCCTAAGCCGTACCCTAACCCTAACCCTAACCCTAACCCATACGCTACGCCGTACCCTCACCCGTACCCTAACCCGTATCCTAAGCCGTACCCTAACCCTAACCCTAACCCTAACCTATACCCTACGCCGTACCCTCACCTGTACCCTAACCCGTACCCTAAGCCGTACCCTAACCCTAACCCTAACCCTAACCCTAACCCTAACCCCTACCCTACGCCGTACCCTAACCCGTACCCTAACCCGTATCCTAAGCCGTACCCTAACCCTAACCAATACCCTACGCAGTACCCTCACCCGTACCCTCACCCGTACCCTAAGCCGTACCCTAACCCTAACCCTAACCCTAACCCTAACCCTAACCCCTACCCTACGCCGTACCCTCACCCGTACCCTATCCCATACCCTAAGCCGTACCCTAACCCTAACACTAACCCTAACCCTAACCCTAACCCTAAACTACCCTTGACTGCTTTTGCCTCCATTAGATTTCCTAAGCACTAGTGTTTTAAGGAACAGGTTAAAAAGAAAATCCTAATGTGATTTTTTTATAATGTGTTTATTCTTTATCTTATCCTAGTGACTAAAATCTTCTCCATGGCTGGACCCCAAATAATATTCCTTTACGTGCTAAGTGGTATCTAGAGAGTGGGATAGGTTTAATAAATACCCTAATCCTAACGTGTACCCTAACCCTAACCCATACCCTAACCCTAACGCGTACCCTAACCCTAACCCAAACCCTAACCCTAACACGTACGCTAGTCCTAACCCGTACCCTAAACCAATCCCTAACCCTAAAACTAACCCTAACCCTAACCCTAACCCTAACCCATACCCTACGCCGTACCCTCACCCGTACCCTAACCCGTACCCTAAGCCGTACCCTAACCCTAACCCTAACCCTAACCCATACGCTACGCCGTACCCTCACCCGTACCCTAACCCGTATCCTAAGCCGTACCCTAACCCTAACCCTAACCCTAACCTATACCCTACGCCGTACCCTCACCTGTACCCTAACCCGTACCCTAAGCCGTACCCTAACCCTAACCCTAACCCTAACCCTAACCCTAACCCCTACCCTACGCCGTACCCTAACCCGTACCCTAACCCGTATCCTAAGCCGTACCCTAACCCTAACCAATACCCTACGCAGTACCCTCACCCGTACCCTCACCCGTACCCTAAGCCGTACCCTAACCCTAACCCTAACCCTAACCCTAACCCTAACCCCTACCCTACGCCGTACCCTCACCCGTACCCTATCCCATACCCTAAGCCGTACCCTAACCCTAACACTAACCCTAACCCTAACCCTAACCCTAAACTACCCTTGACTGCTTTTGCCTCCATTAGATTTCCTAAGCACTAGTGTTTTAAGGAACAGGTTAAAAAGAAAATCCTAATGTGATTTTTTTATAATGTGTTTATTCTTTATCTTATCCTAGTGACTAAAATCTTCTCCATGGCTGGACCCCAAATAATATTCCTTTACGTGCTAAGTGGTATCTAGAGAGTGGGATAGGTTTAATAAATACCCTAATCCTAACGTGTACCCTAACCCTAACCCATACCCTAACCCTAACGCGTACCCTAACCCTAACCCAAACCCTAACCCTAACACGTACGCTAGTCCTAACCCGTACCCTAAACCAATCCCTAACCCTAAAACTAACCCTAACCCTAACCCTAACCCTAACCCATACCCTACGCCGTACCCTCACCCGTACCCTAACCCGTACCCTAAGCCGTACCCTAACCCTAACCCTAACCCTAACCCATACGCTACGCCGTACCCTCACCCGTACCCTAACCCGTATCCTAAGCCGTACCCTAACCCTAACCCTAACCCTAACCTATACCCTACGCCGTACCCTCACCTGTACCCTAACCCGTACCCTAAGCCGTACCCTAACCCTAACCCTAACCCTAACCCTAACCCTAACCCCTACCCTACGCCGTACCCTAACCCGTACCCTAACCCGTATCCTAAGCCGTACCCTAACCCTAACCAATACCCTACGCAGTACCCTCACCCGTACCCTCACCCGTACCCTAAGCCGTACCCTAACCCTAACCCTAACCCTAACCCTAACCCTAACCCCTACCCTACGCCGTACCCTCACCCGTACCCTATCCCATACCCTAAGCCGTACCCTAACCCTAACACTAACCCTAACCCTAACCCTAACCCTAAACTACCCTTGACTGCTTTTGCCTCCATTAGATTTCCTAAGCACTAGTGTTTTAAGGAACAGGTTAAAAAGAAAATCCTAATGTGATTTTTTTATAATGTGTTTATTCTTTATCTTATCCTAGTGACTAAAATCTTCTCCATGGCTGGACCCCAAATAATATTCCTTTACGTGCTAAGTGGTATCTAGAGAGTGGGATAGGTTTAATAAATACCCTAATCCTAACGTGTACCCTAACCCTAACCCATACCCTAACCCTAACGCGTACCCTAACCCTAACCCAAACCCTAACCCTAACACGTACGCTAGTCCTAACCCGTACCCTAAACCAATCCCTAACCCTAAAACTAACCCTAACCCTAACCCTAACCCTAACCCATACCCTACGCCGTACCCTCACCCGTACCCTAACCCGTACCCTAAGCCGTACCCTAACCCTAACCCTAACCCTAACCCATACGCTACGCCGTACCCTCACCCGTACCCTAACCCGTATCCTAAGCCGTACCCTAACCCTAACCCTAACCCTAACCTATACCCTACGCCGTACCCTCACCTGTACCCTAACCCGTACCCTAAGCCGTACCCTAACCCTAACCCTAACCCTAACCCTAACCCTAACCCCTACCCTACGCCGTACCCTAACCCGTACCCTAACCCGTATCCTAAGCCGTACCCTAACCCTAACCAATACCCTACGCAGTACCCTCACCCGTACCCTCACCCGTACCCTAAGCCGTACCCTAACCCTAACCCTAACCCTAACCCTAACCCTAACCCCTACCCTACGCCGTACCCTCACCCGTACCCTATCCCATACCCTAAGCCGTACCCTAACCCTAACACTAACCCTAACCCTAACCCTAACCCTAAACTACCCTTGACTGCTTTTGCCTCCATTAGATTTCCTAAGCACTAGTGTTTTAAGGAACAGGTTAAAAAGAAAATCCTAATGTGATTTTTTTATAATGTGTTTATTCTTTATCTTATCCTAGTGACTAAAATCTTCTCCATGGCTGGACCCCAAATAATATTCCTTTACGTGCTAAGTGGTATCTAGAGAGTGGGATAGGTTTAATAAATACCCTAATCCTAACGTGTACCCTAACCCTAACCCATACCCTAACCCTAACGCGTACCCTAACCCTAACCCAAACCCTAACCCTAACACGTACGCTAGTCCTAACCCGTACCCTAAACCAATCCCTAACCCTAAAACTAACCCTAACCCTAACCCTAACCCTAACCCATACCCTACGCCGTACCCTCACCCGTACCCTAACCCGTACCCTAAGCCGTACCCTAACCCTAACCCTAACCCTAACCCATACGCTACGCCGTACCCTCACCCGTACCCTAACCCGTATCCTAAGCCGTACCCTAACCCTAACCCTAACCCTAACCTATACCCTACGCCGTACCCTCACCTGTACCCTAACCCGTACCCTAAGCCGTACCCTAACCCTAACCCTAACCCTAACCCTAACCCTAACCCCTACCCTACGCCGTACCCTAACCCGTACCCTAACCCGTATCCTAAGCCGTACCCTAACCCTAACCAATACCCTACGCAGTACCCTCACCCGTACCCTCACCCGTACCCTAAGCCGTACCCTAACCCTAACCCTAACCCTAACCCTAACCCTAACCCCTACCCTACGCCGTACCCTCACCCGTACCCTATCCCATACCCTAAGCCGTACCCTAACCCTAACACTAACCCTAACCCTAACCCTAACCCTAAACTACCCTTGACTGCTTTTGCCTCCATTAGATTTCCTAAGCACTAGTGTTTTAAGGAACAGGTTAAAAAGAAAATCCTAATGTGATTTTTTTATAATGTGTTTATTCTTTATCTTATCCTAGTGACTAAAATCTTCTCCATGGCTGGACCCCAAATAATATTCCTTTACGTGCTAAGTGGTATCTAGAGAGTGGGATAGGTTTAATAAATACCCTAATCCTAACGTGTACCCTAACCCTAACCCATACCCTAACCCTAACGCGTACCCTAACCCTAACCCAAACCCTAACCCTAACACGTACGCTAGTCCTAACCCGTACCCTAAACCAATCCCTAACCCTAAAACTAACCCTAACCCTAACCCTAACCCTAACCCATACCCTACGCCGTACCCTCACCCGTACCCTAACCCGTACCCTAAGCCGTACCCTAACCCTAACCCTAACCCTAACCCATACGCTACGCCGTACCCTCACCCGTACCCTAACCCGTATCCTAAGCCGTACCCTAACCCTAACCCTAACCCTAACCTATACCCTACGCCGTACCCTCACCTGTACCCTAACCCGTACCCTAAGCCGTACCCTAACCCTAACCCTAACCCTAACCCTAACCCTAACCCCTACCCTACGCCGTACCCTAACCCGTACCCTAACCCGTATCCTAAGCCGTACCCTAACCCTAACCAATACCCTACGCAGTACCCTCACCCGTACCCTCACCCGTACCCTAAGCCGTACCCTAACCCTAACCCTAACCCTAACCCTAACCCTAACCCCTACCCTACGCCGTACCCTCACCCGTACCCTATCCCATACCCTAAGCCGTACCCTAACCCTAACACTAACCCTAACCCTAACCCTAACCCTAAACTACCCTTGACTGCTTTTGCCTCCATTAGATTTCCTAAGCACTAGTGTTTTAAGGAACAGGTTAAAAAGAAAATCCTAATGTGATTTTTTTATAATGTGTTTATTCTTTATCTTATCCTAGTGACTAAAATCTTCTCCATGGCTGGACCCCAAATAATATTCCTTTACGTGCTAAGTGGTATCTAGAGAGTGGGATAGGTTTAATAAATACCCTAATCCTAACGTGTACCCTAACCCTAACCCATACCCTAACCCTAACGCGTACCCTAACCCTAACCCAAACCCTAACCCTAACACGTACGCTAGTCCTAACCCGTACCCTAAACCAATCCCTAACCCTAAAACTAACCCTAACCCTAACCCTAACCCTAACCCATACCCTACGCCGTACCCTCACCCGTACCCTAACCCGTACCCTAAGCCGTACCCTAACCCTAACCCTAACCCTAACCCATACGCTACGCCGTACCCTCACCCGTACCCTAACCCGTATCCTAAGCCGTACCCTAACCCTAACCCTAACCCTAACCTATACCCTACGCCGTACCCTCACCTGTACCCTAACCCGTACCCTAAGCCGTACCCTAACCCTAACCCTAACCCTAACCCTAACCCTAACCCCTACCCTACGCCGTACCCTAACCCGTACCCTAACCCGTATCCTAAGCCGTACCCTAACCCTAACCAATACCCTACGCAGTACCCTCACCCGTACCCTCACCCGTACCCTAAGCCGTACCCTAACCCTAACCCTAACCCTAACCCTAACCCTAACCCCTACCCTACGCCGTACCCTCACCCGTACCCTATCCCATACCCTAAGCCGTACCCTAACCCTAACACTAACCCTAACCCTAACCCTAACCCTAAACTACCCTTGACTGCTTTTGCCTCCATTAGATTTCCTAAGCACTAGTGTTTTAAGGAACAGGTTAAAAAGAAAATCCTAATGTGATTTTTTTATAATGTGTTTATTCTTTATCTTATCCTAGTGACTAAAATCTTCTCCATGGCTGGACCCCAAATAATATTCCTTTACGTGCTAAGTGGTATCTAGAGAGTGGGATAGGTTTAATAAATACCCTAATCCTAACGTGTACCCTAACCCTAACCCATACCCTAACCCTAACGCGTACCCTAACCCTAACCCAAACCCTAACCCTAACACGTACGCTAGTCCTAACCCGTACCCTAAACCAATCCCTAACCCTAAAACTAACCCTAACCCTAACCCTAACCCTAACCCATACCCTACGCCGTACCCTCACCCGTACCCTAACCCGTACCCTAAGCCGTACCCTAACCCTAACCCTAACCCTAACCCATACGCTACGCCGTACCCTCACCCGTACCCTAACCCGTATCCTAAGCCGTACCCTAACCCTAACCCTAACCCTAACCTATACCCTACGCCGTACCCTCACCTGTACCCTAACCCGTACCCTAAGCCGTACCCTAACCCTAACCCTAACCCTAACCCTAACCCTAACCCCTACCCTACGCCGTACCCTAACCCGTACCCTAACCCGTATCCTAAGCCGTACCCTAACCCTAACCAATACCCTACGCAGTACCCTCACCCGTACCCTCACCCGTACCCTAAGCCGTACCCTAACCCTAACCCTAACCCTAACCCTAACCCTAACCCCTACCCTACGCCGTACCCTCACCCGTACCCTATCCCATACCCTAAGCCGTACCCTAACCCTAACACTAACCCTAACCCTAACCCTAACCCTAAACTACCCTTGACTGCTTTTGCCTCCATTAGATTTCCTAAGCACTAGTGTTTTAAGGAACAGGTTAAAAAGAAAATCCTAATGTGATTTTTTTATAATGTGTTTATTCTTTATCTTATCCTAGTGACTAAAATCTTCTCCATGGCTGGACCCCAAATAATATTCCTTTACGTGCTAAGTGGTATCTAGAGAGTGGGATAGGTTTAATAAATACCCTAATCCTAACGTGTACCCTAACCCTAACCCATACCCTAACCCTAACGCGTACCCTAACCCTAACCCAAACCCTAACCCTAACACGTACGCTAGTCCTAACCCGTACCCTAAACCAATCCCTAACCCTAAAACTAACCCTAACCCTAACCCTAACCCTAACCCATACCCTACGCCGTACCCTCACCCGTACCCTAACCCGTACCCTAAGCCGTACCCTAACCCTAACCCTAACCCTAACCCATACGCTACGCCGTACCCTCACCCGTACCCTAACCCGTATCCTAAGCCGTACCCTAACCCTAACCCTAACCCTAACCTATACCCTACGCCGTACCCTCACCTGTACCCTAACCCGTACCCTAAGCCGTACCCTAACCCTAACCCTAACCCTAACCCTAACCCTAACCCCTACCCTACGCCGTACCCTAACCCGTACCCTAACCCGTATCCTAAGCCGTACCCTAACCCTAACCAATACCCTACGCAGTACCCTCACCCGTACCCTCACCCGTACCCTAAGCCGTACCCTAACCCTAACCCTAACCCTAACCCTAACCCTAACCCCTACCCTACGCCGTACCCTCACCCGTACCCTATCCCATACCCTAAGCCGTACCCTAACCCTAACACTAACCCTAACCCTAACCCTAACCCTAAACTACCCTTGACTGCTTTTGCCTCCATTAGATTTCCTAAGCACTAGTGTTTTAAGGAACAGGTTAAAAAGAAAATCCTAATGTGATTTTTTTATAATGTGTTTATTCTTTATCTTATCCTAGTGACTAAAATCTTCTCCATGGCTGGACCCCAAATAATATTCCTTTACGTGCTAAGTGGTATCTAGAGAGTGGGATAGGTTTAATAAATACCCTAATCCTAACGTGTACCCTAACCCTAACCCATACCCTAACCCTAACGCGTACCCTAACCCTAACCCAAACCCTAACCCTAACACGTACGCTAGTCCTAACCCGTACCCTAAACCAATCCCTAACCCTAAAACTAACCCTAACCCTAACCCTAACCCTAACCCATACCCTACGCCGTACCCTCACCCGTACCCTAACCCGTACCCTAAGCCGTACCCTAACCCTAACCCTAACCCTAACCCATACGCTACGCCGTACCCTCACCCGTACCCTAACCCGTATCCTAAGCCGTACCCTAACCCTAACCCTAACCCTAACCTATACCCTACGCCGTACCCTCACCTGTACCCTAACCCGTACCCTAAGCCGTACCCTAACCCTAACCCTAACCCTAACCCTAACCCTAACCCCTACCCTACGCCGTACCCTAACCCGTACCCTAACCCGTATCCTAAGCCGTACCCTAACCCTAACCAATACCCTACGCAGTACCCTCACCCGTACCCTCACCCGTACCCTAAGCCGTACCCTAACCCTAACCCTAACCCTAACCCTAACCCTAACCCTAACCCTAACCCCTACCCTACGCCGTACCCTCACCCGTACCCTATCCCATACCCTAAGCCGTACCCTAACCCTAACACTAACCCTAACCCTAACCCTAACCCTAAACTACCCTTGACTGCTTTTGCCTCCATTAGATTTCCTAAGCACTAGTGTTTTAAGGAACAGGTTAAAAAGAAAATCCTAATGTGATTTTTTTATAATGTGTTTATTCTTTATCTTATCCTAGTGACTAAAATCTTCTCCATGGCTGGACCCCAAATAATATTCCTTTACGTGCTAAGTGGTATCTAGAGAGTGGGATAGGTTTAATAAATACCCTAATCCTAACGTGTACCCTAACCCTAACCCATACCCTAACCCTAACGCGTACCCTAACCCTAACCCAAACCCTAACCCTAACACGTACGCTAGTCCTAACCCGTACCCTAAACCAATCCCTAACCCTAAAACTAACCCTAACCCTAACCCTAACCCTAACCCATACCCTACGCCGTACCCTCACCCGTACCCTAACCCGTACCCTAAGCCGTACCCTAACCCTAACCCTAACCCTAACCCATACGCTACGCCGTACCCTCACCCGTACCCTAACCCGTATCCTAAGCCGTACCCTAACCCTAACCCTAACCCTAACCTATACCCTACGCCGTACCCTCACCTGTACCCTAACCCGTACCCTAAGCCGTACCCTAACCCTAACCCTAACCCTAACCCTAACCCTAACCCCTACCCTACGCCGTACCCTAACCCGTACCCTAACCCGTATCCTAAGCCGTACCCTAACCCTAACCAATACCCTACGCAGTACCCTCACCCGTACCCTCACCCGTACCCTAAGCCGTACCCTAACCCTAACCCTAACCCTAACCCTAACCCTAACCCCTACCCTACGCCGTACCCTCACCCGTACCCTATCCCATACCCTAAGCCGTACCCTAACCCTAACACTAACCCTAACCCTAACCCTAACCCTAAACTACCCTTGACTGCTTTTGCCTCCATTAGATTTCCTAAGCACTAGTGTTTTAAGGAACAGGTTAAAAAGAAAATCCTAATGTGATTTTTTTATAATGTGTTTATTCTTTATCTTATCCTAGTGACTAAAATCTTCTCCATGGCTGGACCCCAAATAATATTCCTTTACGTGCTAAGTGGTATCTAGAGAGTGGGATAGGTTTAATAAATACCCTAATCCTAACGTGTACCCTAACCCTAACCCATACCCTAACCCTAACGCGTACCCTAACCCTAACCCAAACCCTAACCCTAACACGTACGCTAGTCCTAACCCGTACCCTAAACCAATCCCTAACCCTAAAACTAACCCTAACCCTAACCCTAACCCTAACCCATACCCTACGCCGTACCCTCACCCGTACCCTAACCCGTACCCTAAGCCGTACCCTAACCCTAACCCTAACCCTAACCCATACGCTACGCCGTACCCTCACCCGTACCCTAACCCGTATCCTAAGCCGTACCCTAACCCTAACCCTAACCCTAACCTATACCCTACGCCGTACCCTCACCTGTACCCTAACCCGTACCCTAAGCCGTACCCTAACCCTAACCCTAACCCTAACCCTAACCCTAACCCCTACCCTACGCCGTACCCTAACCCGTACCCTAACCCGTATCCTAAGCCGTACCCTAACCCTAACCCTAACCCTAACCTATACCCTACGCCGTACCCTCACCTGTACCCTAACCCGTACCCTAAGCCGTACCCTAACCCTAACCCTAACCCTAACCCTAACCCTAACCCCTACCCTACGCCGTACCCTAACCCGTACCCTAACCCGTATCCTAAGCCGTACCCTAACCCTAACCAATACCCTACGCAGTACCCTCACCCGTACCCTCACCCGTACCCTAAGCCGTACCCTAACCCTAACCCTAACCCTAACCCTAACCCTAACCCCTACCCTACGCCGTACCCTCACCCGTACCCTATCCCATACCCTAAGCCGTACCCTAACCCTAACACTAACCCTAACCCTAACCCTAACCCTAAACTACCCTTGACTGCTTTTGCCTCCATTAGATTTCCTAAGCACTAGTGTTTTAAGGAACAGGTTAAAAAGAAAATCCTAATGTGATTTTTTTATAATGTGTTTATTCTTTATCTTATCCTAGTGACTAAAATCTTCTCCATGGCTGGACCCCAAATAATATTCCTTTACGTGCTAAGTGGTATCTAGAGAGTGGGATAGGTTTAATAAATACCCTAATCCTAACGTGTACCCTAACCCTAACCCATACCCTAACCCTAACGCGTACCCTAACCCTAACCCAAACCCTAACCCTAACACGTACGCTAGTCCTAACCCGTACCCTAAACCAATCCCTAACCCTAAAACTAACCCTAACCCTAACCCTAACCCTAACCCATACCCTACGCCGTACCCTCACCCGTACCCTAAGCCGTACCCTAACCCTAACCCTAACCCTAACCCATACGCTACGCCGTACCCTCACCCGTACCCTAACCCGTATCCTAAGCCGTACCCTAACCCTAACCCTAACCCTAACCTATACCCTACGCCGTACCCTCACCTGTACCCTAACCCGTACCCTAAGCCGTACCCTAACCCTAACCCTAACCCTAACCCTAACCCTAACCCCTACCCTACGCCGTACCCTAACCCGTACCCTAACCCGTATCCTAAGCCGTACCCTAACCCTAACCAATACCCTACGCAGTACCCTCACCCGTACCCTCACCCGTACCCTAAGCCGTACCCTAACCCTAACCCTAACCCTAACCCTAACCCTAACCCCTACCCTACGCCGTACCCTCACCCGTACCCTATCCCATACCCTAAGCCGTACCCTAACCCTAACACTAACCCTAACCCTAACCCTAACCCTAAACTACCCTTGACTGCTTTTGCCTCCATTAGATTTCCTAAGCACTAGTGTTTTAAGGAACAGGTTAAAAAGAAAATCCTAATGTGATTTTTTTATAATGTGTTTATTCTTTATCTTATCCTAGTGACTAAAATCTTCTCCATGGCTGGACCCCAAATAATATTCCTTTACGTGCTAAGTGGTATCTAGAGAGTGGGATAGGTTTAATAAATACCCTAATCCTAACGTGTACCCTAACCCTAACCCATACCCTAACCCTAACGCGTACCCTAACCCTAACCCAAACCCTAACCCTAACACGTACGCTAGTCCTAACCCGTACCCTAAACCAATCCCTAACCCTAAAACTAACCCTAACCCTAACCCTAACCCTAACCCATACCCTACGCCGTACCCTCACCCGTACCCTAACCCGTACCCTAAGCCGTACCCTAACCCTAACCCTAACCCTAACCCATACGCTACGCCGTACCCTCACCCGTACCCTAACCCGTATCCTAAGCCGTACCCTAACCCTAACCCTAACCCTAACCTATACCCTACGCCGTACCCTCACCTGTACCCTAACCCGTACCCTAAGCCGTACCCTAACCCTAACCCTAACCCTAACCCTAACCCTAACCCCTACCCTACGCCGTACCCTAACCCGTACCCTAACCCGTATCCTAAGCCGTACCCTAACCCTAACCAATACCCTACGCAGTACCCTCACCCGTACCCTCACCCGTACCCTAAGCCGTACCCTAACCCTAACCCTAACCCTAACCCTAACCCTAACCCCTACCCTACGCCGTACCCTCACCCGTACCCTATCCCATACCCTAAGCCGTACCCTAACCCTAACACTAACCCTAACCCTAACCCTAACCCTAAACTACCCTTGACTGCTTTTGCCTCCATTAGATTTCCTAAGCACTAGTGTTTTAAGGAACAGGTTAAAAAGAAAATCCTAATGTGATTTTTTTATAATGTGTTTATTCTTTATCTTATCCTAGTGACTAAAATCTTCTCCATGGCTGGACCCCAAATAATATTCCTTTACGTGCTAAGTGGTATCTAGAGAGTGGGATAGGTTTAATAAATACCCTAATCCTAACGTGTACCCTAACCCTAACCCATACCCTAACCCTAACGCGTACCCTAACCCTAACCCAAACCCTAACCCTAACACGTACGCTAGTCCTAACCCGTACCCTAAACCAATCCCTAACCCTAAAACTAACCCTAACCCTAACCCTAACCCTAACCCATACCCTACGCCGTACCCTCACCCGTACCCTAACCCGTACCCTAAGCCGTACCCTAACCCTAACCCTAACCCTAACCCATACGCTACGCCGTACCCTCACCCGTACCCTAACCCGTATCCTAAGCCGTACCCTAACCCTAACCCTAACCCTAACCTATACCCTACGCCGTACCC
This sequence comes from Eubalaena glacialis, assembly GCF_028564815.1. NCBI lineage: Eukaryota > Metazoa > Chordata > Mammalia > Artiodactyla > Balaenidae > Eubalaena > Eubalaena glacialis. The sequence continues at coordinate 28,303 of NW_026871523.1, forward strand.
TCACCTGTACCCTAACCCGTACCCTAAGCCGTACCCTAACCCTAACCCTAACCCTAACCCTAACCCTAACCCCTACCCTACGCCGTACCCTAACCCGTACCCTAACCCGTATCCTAAGCCGTACCCTAACCCTAACCAATACCCTACGCAGTACCCTCACCCGTACCCTCACCCGTACCCTAAGCCGTACCCTAACCCTAACCCTAACCCTAACCCTAACCCTAACCCCTACCCTACGCCGTACCCTCACCCGTACCCTATCCCATACCCTAAGCCGTACCCTAACCCTAACACTAACCCTAACCCTAACCCTAACCCTAAACTACCCTTGACTGCTTTTGCCTCCATTAGATTTCCTAAGCACTAGTGTTTTAAGGAACAGGTTAAAAAGAAAATCCTAATGTGATTTTTTTATAATGTGTTTATTCTTTATCTTATCCTAGTGACTAAAATCTTCTCCATGGCTGGACCCCAAATAATATTCCTTTACGTGCTAAGTGGTATCTAGAGAGTGGGATAGGTTTAATAAATACCCTAATCCTAACGTGTACCCTAACCCTAACCCATACCCTAACCCTAACGCGTACCCTAACCCTAACCCAAACCCTAACCCTAACACGTACGCTAGTCCTAACCCGTACCCTAAACCAATCCCTAACCCTAAAACTAACCCTAACCCTAACCCTAACCCTAACCCATACCCTACGCCGTACCCTCACCCGTACCCTAACCCGTACCCTAAGCCGTACCCTAACCCTAACCCTAACCCTAACCCATACGCTACGCCGTACCCTCACCCGTACCCTAACCCGTATCCTAAGCCGTACCCTAACCCTAACCCTAACCCTAACCTATACCCTACGCCGTACCCTCACCTGTACCCTAACCCGTACCCTAAGCCGTACCCTAACCCTAACCCTAACCCTAACCCTAACCCTAACCCCTACCCTACGCCGTACCCTAACCCGTACCCTAACCCGTATCCTAAGCCGTACCCTAACCCTAACCAATACCCTACGCAGTACCCTCACCCGTACCCTCACCCGTACCCTAAGCCGTACCCTAACCCTAACCCTAACCCTAACCCTAACCCTAACCCCTACCCTACGCCGTACCCTCACCCGTACCCTATCCCATACCCTAAGCCGTACCCTAACCCTAACACTAACCCTAACCCTAACCCTAACCCTAAACTACCCTTGACCGCTTTTGCCTCCATTAGATTTCCTAAGCACTAGTGTTTTAAGGAACAGGTTAAAAAGAAAATCCTAATGTGATTTTTTTATAATGTGTTTATTCTTTATCTTATCCTAGTGACTAAAATCTTCTCCATGGCTGGACCCCAAATAATATTCCTTTACGTGCTAAGTGGTATCTAGAGAGTGGGATAGGTTTAATAAATACCCTAATCCTAACGTGTACCCTAACCCTAACCCATACCCTAACCCTAACGCGTACCCTAACCCTAACCCAAACCCTAACCCTAACACGTACGCTAGTCCTAACCCGTACCCTAAACCAATCCCTAACCCTAAAACTAACCCTAACCCTAACCCTAACCCTAACCCATACCCTACGCCGTACCCTCACCCGTACCCTAACCCGTACCCTAAGCCGTACCCTAACCCTAACCCTAACCCTAACCCATACGCTACGCCGTACCCTCACCCGTACCCTAACCCGTATCCTAAGCCGTACCCTAACCCTAACCCTAACCCTAACCTATACCCTACGCCGTACCCTCACCTGTACCCTAACCCGTACCCTAAGCCGTACCCTAACCCTAACCCTAACCCTAACCCTAACCCTAACCCCTACCCTACGCCGTACCCTAACCCGTACCCTAACCCGTATCCTAAGCCGTACCCTAACCCTAACCAATACCCTACGCAGTACCCTCACCCGTACCCTCACCCGTACCCTAAGCCGTACCCTAACCCTAACCCTAACCCTAACCCTAACCCTAACCCCTACCCTACGCCGTACCCTCACCCGTACCCTATCCCATACCCTAAGCCGTACCCTAACCCTAACACTAACCCTAACCCTAACCCTAACCCTAAACTACCCTTGACTGCTTTTGCCTCCATTAGATTTCCTAAGCACTAGTGTTTTAAGGAACAGGTTAAAAAGAAAATCCTAATGTGATTTTTTTATAATGTGTTTATTCTTTATCTTATCCTAGTGACTAAAATCTTCTCCATGGCTGGACCCCAAATAATATTCCTTTACGTGCTAAGTGGTATCTAGAGAGTGGGATAGGTTTAATAAATACCCTAATCCTAACGTGTACCCTAACCCTAACCCATACCCTAACCCTAACGCGTACCCTAACCCTAACCCAAACCCTAACCCTAACACGTACGCTAGTCCTAACCCGTACCCTAAACCAATCCCTAACCCTAAAACTAACCCTAACCCTAACCCTAACCCTAACCCATACCCTACGCCGTACCCTCACCCGTACCCTAACCCGTACCCTAAGCCGTACCCTAACCCTAACCCTAACCCTAACCCATACGCTACGCCGTACCCTCACCCGTACCCTAACCCGTATCCTAAGCCGTACCCTAACCCTAACCCTAACCCTAACCTATACCCTACGCCGTACCCTCACCTGTACCCTAACCCGTACCCTAAGCCGTACCCTAACCCTAACCCTAACCCTAACCCTAACCCTAACCCCTACCCTACGCCGTACCCTAACCCGTACCCTAACCCGTATCCTAAGCCGTACCCTAACCCTAACCAATACCCTACGCAGTACCCTCACCCGTACCCTCACCCGTACCCTAAGCCGTACCCTAACCCTAACCCTAACCCTAACCCTAACCCTAACCCCTACCCTACGCCGTACCCTCACCCGTACCCTATCCCATACCCTAAGCCGTACCCTAACCCTAACACTAACCCTAACCCTAACCCTAACCCTAAACTACCCTTGACTGCTTTTGCCTCCATTAGATTTCCTAAGCACTAGTGTTTTAAGGAACAGGTTAAAAAGAAAATCCTAATGTGATTTTTTTATAATGTGTTTATTCTTTATCTTATCCTAGTGACTAAAATCTTCTCCATGGCTGGACCCCAAATAATATTCCTTTACGTGCTAAGTGGTATCTAGAGAGTGGGATAGGTTTAATAAATACCCTAATCCTAACGTGTACCCTAACCCTAACCCATACCCTAACCCTAACGCGTACCCTAACCCTAACCCAAACCCTAACCCTAACACGTACGCTAGTCCTAACCCGTACCCTAAACCAATCCCTAACCCTAAAACTAACCCTAACCCTAACCCTAACCCTAACCCATACCCTACGCCGTACCCTCACCCGTACCCTAACCCGTACCCTAAGCCGTACCCTAACCCTAACCCTAACCCTAACCCATACGCTACGCCGTACCCTCACCCGTACCCTAACCCGTATCCTAAGCCGTACCCTAACCCTAACCCTAACCCTAACCTATACCCTACGCCGTACCCTCACCTGTACCCTAACCCGTACCCTAAGCCGTACCCTAACCCTAACCCTAACCCTAACCCTAACCCTAACCCCTACCCTACGCCGTACCCTAACCCGTACCCTAACCCGTATCCTAAGCCGTACCCTAACCCTAACCAATACCCTACGCAGTACCCTCACCCGTACCCTCACCCGTACCCTAAGCCGTACCCTAACCCTAACCCTAACCCTAACCCTAACCCTAACCCCTACCCTACGCCGTACCCTCACCCGTACCCTATCCCATACCCTAAGCCGTACCCTAACCCTAACACTAACCCTAACCCTAACCCTAACCCTAAACTACCCTTGACTGCTTTTGCCTCCATTAGATTTCCTAAGCACTAGTGTTTTAAGGAACAGGTTAAAAAGAAAATCCTAATGTGATTTTTTTATAATGTGTTTATTCTTTATCTTATCCTAGTGACTAAAATCTTCTCCATGGCTGGACCCCAAATAATATTCCTTTACGTGCTAAGTGGTATCTAGAGAGTGGGATAGGTTTAATAAATACCCTAATCCTAACGTGTACCCTAACCCTAACCCATACCCTAACCCTAACGCGTACCCTAACCCTAACCCAAACCCTAACCCTAACACGTACGCTAGTCCTAACCCGTACCCTAAACCAATCCCTAACCCTAAAACTAACCCTAACCCTAACCCTAACCCTAACCCATACCCTACGCCGTACCCTCACCCGTACCCTAACCCGTACCCTAAGCCGTACCCTAACCCTAACCCTAACCCTAACCCATACGCTACGCCGTACCCTCACCCGTACCCTAACCCGTATCCTAAGCCGTACCCTAACCCTAACCCTAACCCTAACCTATACCCTACGCCGTACCCTCACCTGTACCCTAACCCGTACCCTAAGCCGTACCCTAACCCTAACCCTAACCCTAACCCTAACCCTAACCCCTACCCTACGCCGTACCCTAACCCGTACCCTAACCCGTATCCTAAGCCGTACCCTAACCCTAACCAATACCCTACGCAGTACCCTCACCCGTACCCTCACCCGTACCCTAAGCCGTACCCTAACCCTAACCCTAACCCTAACCCTAACCCTAACCCCTACCCTACGCCGTACCCTCACCCGTACCCTATCCCATACCCTAAGCCGTACCCTAACCCTAACACTAACCCTAACCCTAACCCTAACCCTAAACTACCCTTGACTGCTTTTGCCTCCATTAGATTTCCTAAGCACTAGTGTTTTAAGGAACAGGTTAAAAAGAAAATCCTAATGTGATTTTTTTATAATGTGTTTATTCTTTATCTTATCCTAGTGACTAAAATCTTCTCCATGGCTGGACCCCAAATAATATTCCTTTACGTGCTAAGTGGTATCTAGAGAGTGGGATAGGTTTAATAAATACCCTAATCCTAACGTGTACCCTAACCCTAACCCATACCCTAACCCTAACGCGTACCCTAACCCTAACCCAAACCCTAACCCTAACACGTACGCTAGTCCTAACCCGTACCCTAAACCAATCCCTAACCCTAAAACTAACCCTAACCCTAACCCTAACCCTAACCCATACCCTACGCCGTACCCTCACCCGTACCCTAACCCGTACCCTAAGCCGTACCCTAACCCTAACCCTAACCCTAACCCATACGCTACGCCGTACCCTCACCCGTACCCTAACCCGTATCCTAAGCCGTACCCTAACCCTAACCCTAACCCTAACCTATACCCTACGCCGTACCCTCACCTGTACCCTAACCCGTACCCTAAGCCGTACCCTAACCCTAACCCTAACCCTAACCCTAACCCTAACCCCTACCCTACGCCGTACCCTAACCCGTACCCTAACCCGTATCCTAAGCCGTACCCTAACCCTAACCAATACCCTACGCAGTACCCTCACCCGTACCCTCACCCGTACCCTAAGCCGTACCCTAACCCTAACCCTAACCCTAACCCTAACCCTAACCCCTACCCTACGCCGTACCCTCACCCGTACCCTATCCCATACCCTAAGCCGTACCCTAACCCTAACACTAACCCTAACCCTAACCCTAACCCTAAACTACCCTTGACTGCTTTTGCCTCCATTAGATTTCCTAAGCACTAGTGTTTTAAGGAACAGGTTAAAAAGAAAATCCTAATGTGATTTTTTTATAATGTGTTTATTCTTTATCTTATCCTAGTGACTAAAATCTTCTCCATGGCTGGACCCCAAATAATATTCCTTTACGTGCTAAGTGGTATCTAGAGAGTGGGATAGGTTTAATAAATACCCTAATCCTAACGTGTACCCTAACCCTAACCCATACCCTAACCCTAACGCGTACCCTAACCCTAACCCAAACCCTAACCCTAACACGTACGCTAGTCCTAACCCGTACCCTAAACCAATCCCTAACCCTAAAACTAACCCTAACCCTAACCCTAACCCTAACCCTAACCCATACCCTACGCCGTACCCTCACCCGTACCCTAACCCGTACCCTAAGCCGTACCCTAACCCTAACCCTAACCCTAACCCATACGCTACGCCGTACCCTCACCCGTACCCTAACCCGTATCCTAAGCCGTACCCTAACCCTAACCCTAACCCTAACCTATACCCTACGCCGTACCCTCACCTGTACCCTAACCCGTACCCTAAGCCGTACCCTAACCCTAACCCTAACCCTAACCCTAACCCTAACCCCTACCCTACGCCGTACCCTAACCCGTACCCTAACCCGTATCCTAAGCCGTACCCTAACCCTAACCAATACCCTACGCAGTACCCTCACCCGTACCCTCACCCGTACCCTAAGCCGTACCCTAACCCTAACCCTAACCCTAACCCTAACCCTAACCCCTACCCTACGCCGTACCCTCACCCGTACCCTATCCCATACCCTAAGCCGTACCCTAACCCTAACACTAACCCTAACCCTAACCCTAACCCTAAACTACCCTTGACTGCTTTTGCCTCCATTAGATTTCCTAAGCACTAGTGTTTTAAGGAACAGGTTAAAAAGAAAATCCTAATGTGATTTTTTTATAATGTGTTTATTCTTTATCTTATCCTAGTGACTAAAATCTTCTCCATGGCTGGACCCCAAATAATATTCCTTTACGTGCTAAGTGGTATCTAGAGAGTGGGATAGGTTTAATAAATACCCTAATCCTAACGTGTACCCTAACCCTAACCCATACCCTAACCCTAACGCGTACCCTAACCCTAACCCAAACCCTAACCCTAACACGTACGCTAGTCCTAACCCGTACCCTAAACCAATCCCTAACCCTAAAACTAACCCTAACCCTAACCCTAACCCTAACCCATACCCTACGCCGTACCCTCACCCGTACCCTAACCCGTACCCTAAGCCGTACCCTAACCCTAACCCTAACCCTAACCCATACGCTACGCCGTACCCTCACCCGTACCCTAACCCGTATCCTAAGCCGTACCCTAACCCTAACCCTAACCCTAACCTATACCCTACGCCGTACCCTCACCTGTACCCTAACCCGTACCCTAAGCCGTACCCTAACCCTAACCCTAACCCTAACCCTAACCCTAACCCCTACCCTACGCCGTACCCTAACCCGTACCCTAACCCGTATCCTAAGCCGTACCCTAACCCTAACCAATACCCTACGCAGTACCCTCACCCGTACCCTCACCCGTACCCTAAGCCGTACCCTAACCCTAACCCTAACCCTAACCCTAACCCTAACCCCTACCCTACGCCGTACCCTCACCCGTACCCTATCCCATACCCTAAGCCGTACCCTAACCCTAACACTAACCCTAACCCTAACCCTAACCCTAAACTACCCTTGACTGCTTTTGCCTCCATTAGATTTCCTAAGCACTAGTGTTTTAAGGAACAGGTTAAAAAGAAAATCCTAATGTGATTTTTTTATAATGTGTTTATTCTTTATCTTATCCTAGTGACTAAAATCTTCTCCATGGCTGGACCCCAAATAATATTCCTTTACGTGCTAAGTGGTATCTAGAGAGTGGGATAGGTTTAATAAATACCCTAATCCTAACGTGTACCCTAACCCTAACCCATACCCTAACCCTAACGCGTACCCTAACCCTAACCCAAACCCTAACCCTAACACGTACGCTAGTCCTAACCCGTACCCTAAACCAATCCCTAACCCTAAAACTAACCCTAACCCTAACCCTAACCCTAACCCATACCCTACGCCGTACCCTCACCCGTACCCTAACCCGTACCCTAAGCCGTACCCTAACCCTAACCCTAACCCTAACCCATACGCTACGCCGTACCCTCACCCGTACCCTAACCCGTATCCTAAGCCGTACCCTAACCCTAACCCTAACCCTAACCTATACCCTACGCCGTACCCTCACCTGTACCCTAACCCGTACCCTAAGCCGTACCCTAACCCTAACCCTAACCCTAACCCTAACCCTAACCCCTACCCTACGCCGTACCCTAACCCGTACCCTAACCCGTATCCTAAGCCGTACCCTAACCCTAACCAATACCCTACGCAGTACCCTCACCCGTACCCTCACCCGTACCCTAAGCCGTACCCTAACCCTAACCCTAACCCTAACCCTAACCCTAACCCCTACCCTACGCCGTACCCTCACCCGTACCCTATCCCATACCCTAAGCCGTACCCTAACCCTAACACTAACCCTAACCCTAACCCTAACCCTAAACTACCCTTGACTGCTTTTGCCTCCATTAGATTTCCTAAGCACTAGTGTTTTAAGGAACAGGTTAAAAAGAAAATCCTAATGTGATTTTTTTATAATGTGTTTATTCTTTATCTTATCCTAGTGACTAAAATCTTCTCCATGGCTGGACCCCAAATAATATTCCTTTACGTGCTAAGTGGTATCTAGAGAGTGGGATAGGTTTAATAAATACCCTAATCCTAACGTGTACCCTAACCCTAACCCATACCCTAACCCTAACGCGTACCCTAACCCTAACCCAAACCCTAACCCTAACACGTACGCTAGTCCTAACCCGTACCCTAAACCAATCCCTAACCCTAAAACTAACCCTAACCCTAACCCTAACCCTAACCCATACCCTACGCCGTACCCTCACCCGTACCCTAACCCGTACCCTAAGCCGTACCCTAACCCTAACCCTAACCCTAACCCATACGCTACGCCGTACCCTCACCCGTACCCTAACCCGTATCCTAAGCCGTACCCTAACCCTAACCCTAACCCTAACCTATACCCTACGCCGTACCCTCACCTGTACCCTAACCCGTACCCTAAGCCGTACCCTAACCCTAACCCTAACCCTAACCCTAACCCTAACCCCTACCCTACGCCGTACCCTAACCCGTACCCTAACCCGTATCCTAAGCCGTACCCTAACCCTAACCAATACCCTACGCAGTACCCTCACCCGTACCCTCACCCGTACCCTAAGCCGTACCCTAACCCTAACCCTAACCCTAACCCTAACCCTAACCCCTACCCTACGCCGTACCCTCACCCGTACCCTATCCCATACCCTAAGCCGTACCCTAACCCTAACACTAACCCTAACCCTAACCCTAACCCTAAACTACCCTTGACTGCTTTTGCCTCCATTAGATTTCCTAAGCACTAGTGTTTTAAGGAACAGGTTAAAAAGAAAATCCTAATGTGATTTTTTTATAATGTGTTTATTCTTTATCTTATCCTAGTGACTAAAATCTTCTCCATGGCTGGACCCCAAATAATATTCCTTTACGTGCTAAGTGGTATCTAGAGAGTGGGATAGGTTTAATAAATACCCTAATCCTAACGTGTACCCTAACCCTAACCCATACCCTAACCCTAACGCGTACCCTAACCCTAACCCAAACCCTAACCCTAACACGTACGCTAGTCCTAACCCGTACCCTAAACCAATCCCTAACCCTAAAACTAACCCTAACCCTAACCCTAACCCTAACCCATACCCTACGCCGTACCCTCACCCGTACCCTAACCCGTACCCTAAGCCGTACCCTAACCCTAACCCTAACCCTAACCCATACGCTACGCCGTACCCTCACCCGTACCCTAACCCGTATCCTAAGCCGTACCCTAACCCTAACCCTAACCCTAACCTATACCCTACGCCGTACCCTCACCTGTACCCTAACCCGTACCCTAAGCCGTACCCTAACCCTAACCCTAACCCTAACCCTAACCCTAACCCCTACCCTACGCCGTACCCTAACCCGTACCCTAACCCGTATCCTAAGCCGTACCCTAACCCTAACCAATACCCTACGCAGTACCCTCACCCGTACCCTCACCCGTACCCTAAGCCGTACCCTAACCCTAACCCTAACCCTAACCCTAACCCTAACCCCTACCCTACGCCGTACCCTCACCCGTACCCTATCCCATACCCTAAGCCGTACCCTAACCCTAACACTAACCCTAACCCTAACCCTAACCCTAAACTACCCTTGACTGCTTTTGCCTCCATTAGATTTCCTAAGCACTAGTGTTTTAAGGAACAGGTTAAAAAGAAAATCCTAATGTGATTTTTTTATAATGTGTTTATTCTTTATCTTATCCTAGTGACTAAAATCTTCTCCATGGCTGGACCCCAAATAATATTCCTTTACGTGCTAAGTGGTATCTAGAGAGTGGGATAGGTTTAATAAATACCCTAATCCTAACGTGTACCCTAACCCTAACCCATACCCTAACCCTAACGCGTACCCTAACCCTAACCCAAACCCTAACCCTAACACGTACGCTAGTCCTAACCCGTACCCTAAACCAATCCCTAACCCTAAAACTAACCCTAACCCTAACCCTAACCCTAACCCATACCCTACGCCGTACCCTCACCCGTACCCTAACCCGTACCCTAAGCCGTACCCTAACCCTAACCCTAACCCTAACCCATACGCTACGCCGTACCCTCACCCGTACCCTAACCCGTATCCTAAGCCGTACCCTAACCCTAACCCTAACCCTAACCTATACCCTACGCCGTACCCTCACCTGTACCCTAACCCGTACCCTAAGCCGTACCCTAACCCTAACCCTAACCCTAACCCTAACCCTAACCCCTACCCTACGCCGTACCCTAACCCGTACCCTAACCCGTATCCTAAGCCGTACCCTAACCCTAACCAATACCCTACGCAGTACCCTCACCCGTACCCTCACCCGTACCCTAAGCCGTACCCTAACCCTAACCCTAACCCTAACCCTAACCCTAACCCCTACCCTACGCCGTACCCTCACCCGTACCCTATCCCATACCCTAAGCCGTACCCTAACCCTAACACTAACCCTAACCCTAACCCTAACCCTAAACTACCCTTGACTGCTTTTGCCTCCATTAGATTTCCTAAGCACTAGTGTTTTAAGGAACAGGTTAAAAAGAAAATCCTAATGTGATTTTTTTATAATGTGTTTATTCTTTATCTTATCCTAGTGACTAAAATCTTCTCCATGGCTGGACCCCAAATAATATTCCTTTACGTGCTAAGTGGTATCTAGAGAGTGGGATAGGTTTAATAAATACCCTAATCCTAACGTGTACCCTAACCCTAACCCATACCCTAACCCTAACGCGTACCCTAACCCTAACCCAAACCCTAACCCTAACACGTACGCTAGTCCTAACCCGTACCCTAAACCAATCCCTAACCCTAAAACTAACCCTAACCCTAACCCTAACCCTAACCCATACCCTACGCCGTACCCTCACCCGTACCCTAACCCGTACCCTAAGCCGTACCCTAACCCTAACCCTAACCCTAACCCATACGCTACGCCGTACCCTCACCCGTACCCTAACCCGTATCCTAAGCCGTACCCTAACCCTAACCCTAACCCTAACCTATACCCTACGCCGTACCCTCACCTGTACCCTAACCCGTACCCTAAGCCGTACCCTAACCCTAACCCTAACCCTAACCCTAACCCTAACCCCTACCCTACGCCGTACCCTAACCCGTACCCTAACCCGTATCCTAAGCCGTACCCTAACCCTAACCAATACCCTACGCAGTACCCTCACCCGTACCCTCACCCGTACCCTAAGCCGTACCCTAACCCTAACCCTAACCCTAACCCTAACCCTAACCCCTACCCTACGCCGTACCCTCACCCGTACCCTATCCCATACCCTAAGCCGTACCCTAACCCTAACACTAACCCTAACCCTAACCCTAACCCTAAACTACCCTTGACTGCTTTTGCCTCCATTAGATTTCCTAAGCACTAGTGTTTTAAGGAACAGGTTAAAAAGAAAATCCTAATGTGATTTTTTTATAATGTGTTTATTCTTTATCTTATCCTAGTGACTAAAATCTTCTCCATGGCTGGACCCCAAATAATATTCCTTTACGTGCTAAGTGGTATCTAGAGAGTGGGATAGGTTTAATAAATACCCTAATCCTAACGTGTACCCTAACCCTAACCCATACCCTAACCCTAACGCGTACCCTAACCCTAACCCAAACCCTAACCCTAACACGTACGCTAGTCCTAACCCGTACCCTAAACCAATCCCTAACCCTAAAACTAACCCTAACCCTAACCCTAACCCTAACCCATACCCTACGCCGTACCCTCACCCGTACCCTAACCCGTACCCTAAGCCGTACCCTAACCCTAACCCTAACCCTAACCCATACGCTACGCCGTACCCTCACCCGTACCCTAACCCGTATCCTAAGCCGTACCCTAACCCTAACCCTAACCCTAACCTATACCCTACGCCGTACCCTCACCTGTACCCTAACCCGTACCCTAAGCCGTACCCTAACCCTAACCCTAACCCTAACCCTAACCCTAACCCCTACCCTACGCCGTACCCTAACCCGTACCCTAACCCGTATCCTAAGCCGTACCCTAACCCTAACCAATACCCTACGCAGTACCCTCACCCGTACCCTCACCCGTACCCTAAGCCGTACCCTAACCCTAACCCTAACCCTAACCCTAACCCTAACCCCTACCCTACGCCGTACCCTCACCCGTACCCTATCCCATACCCTAAGCCGTACCCTAACCCTAACACTAACCCTAACCCTAACCCTAACCCTAAACTACCCTTGACTGCTTTTGCCTCCATTAGATTTCCTAAGCACTAGTGTTTTAAGGAACAGGTTAAAAAGAAAATCCTAATGTGATTTTTTTATAATGTGTTTATTCTTTATCTTATCCTAGTGACTAAAATCTTCTCCATGGCTGGACCCCAAATAATATTCCTTTACGTGCTAAGTGGTATCTAGAGAGTGGGATAGGTTTAATAAATACCCTAATCCTAACGTGTACCCTAACCCTAACCCATACCCTAACCCTAACGCGTACCCTAACCCTAACCCAAACCCTAACCCTAACACGTACGCTAGTCCTAACCCGTACCCTAAACCAATCCCTAACCCTAAAACTAACCCTAACCCTAACCCTAACCCTAACCCATACCCTACGCCGTACCCTCACCCGTACCCTAACCCGTACCCTAAGCCGTACCCTAACCCTAACCCTAACCCTAACCCATACGCTACGCCGTACCCTCACCCGTACCCTAACCCGTATCCTAAGCCGTACCCTAACCCTAACCCTAACCCTAACCTATACCCTACGCCGTACCCTCACCTGTACCCTAACCCGTACCCTAAGCCGTACCCTAACCCTAACCCTAACCCTAACCCTAACCCTAACCCCTACCCTACGCCGTACCCTAACCCGTACCCTAACCCGTATCCTAAGCCGTACCCTAACCCTAACCAATACCCTACGCAGTACCCTCACCCGTACCCTCACCCGTACCCTAAGCCGTACCCTAACCCTAACCCTAACCCTAACCCTAACCCTAACCCCTACCCTACGCCGTACCCTCACCCGTACCCTATCCCATACCCTAAGCCGTACCCTAACCCTAACACTAACCCTAACCCTAACCCTAACCCTAAACTACCCTTGACTGCTTTTGCCTCCATTAGATTTCCTAAGCACTAGTGTTTTAAGGAACAGGTTAAAAAGAAAATCCTAATGTGATTTTTTTATAATGTGTTTATTCTTTATCTTATCCTAGTGACTAAAATCTTCTCCATGGCTGGACCCCAAATAATATTCCTTTACGTGCTAAGTGGTATCTAGAGAGTGGGATAGGTTTAATAAATACCCTAATCCTAACGTGTACCCTAACCCTAACCCATACCCTAACCCTAACGCGTACCCTAACCCTAACCCAAACCCTAACCCTAACACGTACGCTAGTCCTAACCCGTACCCTAAACCAATCCCTAACCCTAAAACTAACCCTAACCCTAACCCTAACCCTAACCCATACCCTACGCCGTACCCTCACCCGTACCCTAACCCGTACCCTAAGCCGTACCCTAACCCTAACCCTAACCCTAACCCATACGCTACGCCGTACCCTCACCCGTACCCTAACCCGTATCCTAAGCCGTACCCTAACCCTAACCCTAACCCTAACCTATACCCTACGCCGTACCCTCACCTGTACCCTAACCCGTACCCTAAGCCGTACCCTAACCCTAACCCTAACCCTAACCCTAACCCTAACCCCTACCCTACGCCGTACCCTAACCCGTACCCTAACCCGTATCCTAAGCCGTACCCTAACCCTAACCAATACCCTACGCAGTACCCTCACCCGTACCCTCACCCGTACCCTAAGCCGTACCCTAACCCTAACCCTAACCCTAACCCTAACCCTAACCCCTACCCTACGCCGTACCCTCACCCGTACCCTATCCCATACCCTAAGCCGTACCCTAACCCTAACACTAACCCTAACCCTAACCCTAACCCTAAACTACCCTTGACTGCTTTTGCCTCCATTAGATTTCCTAAGCACTAGTGTTTTAAGGAACAGGTTAAAAAGAAAATCCTAATGTGATTTTTTTATAATGTGTTTATTCTTTATCTTATCCTAGTGACTAAAATCTTCTCCATGGCTGGACCCCAAATAATATTCCTTTACGTGCTAAGTGGTATCTAGAGAGTGGGATAGGTTTAATAAATACCCTAATCCTAACGTGTACCCTAACCCTAACCCATACCCTAACCCTAACGCGTACCCTAACCCTAACCCAAACCCTAACCCTAACACGTACGCTAGTCCTAACCCGTACCCTAAACCAATCCCTAACCCTAAAACTAACCCTAACCCTAACCCTAACCCTAACCCATACCCTACGCCGTACCCTCACCCGTACCCTAACCCGTACCCTAAGCCGTACCCTAACCCTAACCCTAACCCTAACCCATACGCTACGCCGTACCCTCACCCGTACCCTAACCCGTATCCTAAGCCGTACCCTAACCCTAACCCTAACCCTAACCTATACCCTACGCCGTACCCTCACCTGTACCCTAACCCGTACCCTAAGCCGTACCCTAACCCTAACCCTAACCCTAACCCTAACCCTAACCCCTACCCTACGCCGTACCCTAACCCGTACCCTAACCCGTATCCTAAGCCGTACCCTAACCCTAACCAATACCCTACGCAGTACCCTCACCCGTACCCTCACCCGTACCCTAAGCCGTACCCTAACCCTAACCCTAACCCTAACCCTAACCCTAACCCCTACCCTACGCCGTACCCTCACCCGTACCCTATCCCATACCCTAAGCCGTACCCTAACCCTAACACTAACCCTAACCCTAACCCTAACCCTAAACTACCCTTGACTGCTTTTGCCTCCATTAGATTTCCTAAGCACTAGTGTTTTAAGGAACAGGTTAAAAAGAAAATCCTAATGTGATTTTTTTATAATGTGTTTATTCTTTATCTTATCCTAGTGACTAAAATCTTCTCCATGGCTGGACCCCAAATAATATTCCTTTACGTGCTAAGTGGTATCTAGAGAGTGGGATAGGTTTAATAAATACCCTAATCCTAACGTGTACCCTAACCCTAACCCATACCCTAACCCTAACGCGTACCCTAACCCTAACCCAAACCCTAACCCTAACACGTACGCTAGTCCTAACCCGTACCCTAAACCAATCCCTAACCCTAAAACTAACCCTAACCCTAACCCTAACCCTAACCCATACCCTACGCCGTACCCTCACCCGTACCCTAACCCGTACCCTAAGCCGTACCCTAACCCTAACCCTAACCCTAACCCATACGCTACGCCGTACCCTCACCCGTACCCTAACCCGTATCCTAAGCCGTACCCTAACCCTAACCCTAACCCTAACCTATACCCTACGCCGTACCCTCACCTGTACCCTAACCCGTACCCTAAGCCGTACCCTAACCCTAACCCTAACCCTAACCCTAACCCTAACCCCTACCCTACGCCGTACCCTAACCCGTACCCTAACCCGTATCCTAAGCCGTACCCTAACCCTAACCAATACCCTACGCAGTACCCTCACCCGTACCCTCACCCGTACCCTAAGCCGTACCCTAACCCTAACCCTAACCCTAACCCTAACCCTAACCCCTACCCTACGCCGTACCCTCACCCGTACCCTATCCCATACCCTAAGCCGTACCCTAACCCTAACACTAACCCTAACCCTAACCCTAACCCTAAACTACCCTTGACTGCTTTTGCCTCCATTAGATTTCCTAAGCACTAGTGTTTTAAGGAACAGGTTAAAAAGAAAATCCTAATGTGATTTTTTTATAATGTGTTTATTCTTTATCTTATCCTAGTGACTAAAATCTTCTCCATGGCTGGACCCCAAATAATATTCCTTTACGTGCTAAGTGGTATCTAGAGAGTGGGATAGGTTTAATAAATACCCTAATCCTAACGTGTACCCTAACCCTAACCCATACCCTAACCCTAACGCGTACCCTAACCCTAACCCAAACCCTAACCCTAACACGTACGCTAGTCCTAACCCGTACCCTAAACCAATCCCTAACCCTAAAACTAACCCTAACCCTAACCCTAACCCTAACCCATACCCTACGCCGTACCCTCACCCGTACCCTAACCCGTACCCTAAGCCGTACCCTAACCCTAACCCTAACCCTAACCCATACGCTACGCCGTACCCTCACCCGTACCCTAACCCGTATCCTAAGCCGTACCCTAACCCTAACCCTAACCCTAACCTATACCCTACGCCGTACCCTCACCTGTACCCTAACCCGTACCCTAAGCCGTACCCTAACCCTAACCCTAACCCTAACCCTAACCCTAACCCCTACCCTACGCCGTACCCTAACCCGTACCCTAACCCGTATCCTAAGCCGTACCCTAACCCTAACCAATACCCTACGCAGTACCCTCACCCGTACCCTCACCCGTACCCTAAGCCGTACCCTAACCCTAACCCTAACCCTAACCCTAACCCTAACCCCTACCCTACGCCGTACCCTCACCCGTACCCTATCCCATACCCTAAGCCGTACCCTAACCCTAACACTAACCCTAACCCTAACCCTAACCCTAAACTACCCTTGACTGCTTTTGCCTCCATTAGATTTCCTAAGCACTAGTGTTTTAAGGAACAGGTTAAAAAGAAAATCCTAATGTGATTTTTTTATAATGTGTTTATTCTTTATCTTATCCTAGTGACTAAAATCTTCTCCATGGCTGGACCCCAAATAATATTCCTTTACGTGCTAAGTGGTATCTAGAGAGTGGGATAGGTTTAATAAATACCCTAATCCTAACGTGTACCCTAACCCTAACCCATACCCTAACCCTAACGCGTACCCTAACCCTAACCCAAACCCTAACCCTAACACGTACGCTAGTCCTAACCCGTACCCTAAACCAATCCCTAACCCTAAAACTAACCCTAACCCTAACCCTAACCCTAACCCTAACCCATACCCTACGCCGTACCCTCACCCGTACCCTAACCCGTACCCTAAGCCGTACCCTAACCCTAACCCTAACCCTAACCCATACGCTACGCCGTACCCTCACCCGTACCCTAACCCGTATCCTAAGCCGTACCCTAACCCTAACCCTAACCCTAACCTATACCCTACGCCGTACCCTCACCTGTACCCTAACCCGTACCCTAAGCCGTACCCTAACCCTAACCCTAACCCTAACCCTAACCCTAACCCCTACCCTACGCCGTACCCTAACCCGTACCCTAACCCGTATCCTAAGCCGTACCCTAACCCTAACCAATACCCTACGCAGTACCCTCACCCGTACCCTCACCCGTACCCTAAGCCGTACCCTAACCCTAACCCTAACCCTAACCCTAACCCTAACCCCTACCCTACGCCGTACCCTCACCCGTACCCTATCCCATACCCTAAGCCGTACCCTAACCCTAACACTAACCCTAACCCTAACCCTAACCCTAAACTACCCTTGACTGCTTTTGCCTCCATTAGATTTCCTAAGCACTAGTGTTTTAAGGAACAGGTTAAAAAGAAAATCCTAATGTGATTTTTTTATAATGTGTTTATTCTTTATCTTATCCTAGTGACTAAAATCTTCTCCATGGCTGGACCCCAAATAATATTCCTTTACGTGCTAAGTGGTATCTAGAGAGTGGGATAGGTTTAATAAATACCCTAATCCTAACGTGTACCCTAACCCTAACCCATACCCTAACCCTAACGCGTACCCTAACCCTAACCCAAACCCTAACCCTAACACGTACGCTAGTCCTAACCCGTACCCTAAACCAATCCCTAACCCTAAAACTAACCCTAACCCTAACCCTAACCCTAACCCATACCCTACGCCGTACCCTCACCCGTACCCTAACCCGTACCCTAAGCCGTACCCTAACCCTAACCCTAACCCTAACCCATACGCTACGCCGTACCCTCACCCGTACCCTAACCCGTATCCTAAGCCGTACCCTAACCCTAACCCTAACCCTAACCTATACCCTACGCCGTACCCTCACCTGTACCCTAACCCGTACCCTAAGCCGTACCCTAACCCTAACCCTAACCCTAACCCTAACCCTAACCCCTACCCTACGCCGTACCCTAACCCGTACCCTAACCCGTATCCTAAGCCGTACCCTAACCCTAACCAATACCCTACGCAGTACCCTCACCCGTACCCTCACCCGTACCCTAAGCCGTACCCTAACCCTAACCCTAACCCTAACCCTAACCCTAACCCCTACCCTACGCCGTACCCTCACCCGTACCCTATCCCATACCCTAAGCCGTACCCTAACCCTAACACTAACCCTAACCCTAACCCTAACCCTAAACTACCCTTGACTGCTTTTGCCTCCATTAGATTTCCTAAGCACTAGTGTTTTAAGGAACAGGTTAAAAAGAAAATCCTAATGTGATTTTTTTATAATGTGTTTATTCTTTATCTTATCCTAGTGACTAAAATCTTCTCCATGGCTGGACCCCAAATAATATTCCTTTACGTGCTAAGTGGTATCTAGAGAGTGGGATAGGTTTAATAAATACCCTAATCCTAACGTGTACCCTAACCCTAACCCATACCCTAACCCTAACGCGTACCCTAACCCTAACCCAAACCCTAACCCTAACACGTACGCTAGTCCTAACCCGTACCCTAAACCAATCCCTAACCCTAAAACTAACCCTAACCCTAACCCTAACCCTAACCCATACCCTACGCCGTACCCTCACCCGTACCCTAACCCGTACCCTAAGCCGTACCCTAACCCTAACCCTAACCCTAACCCATACGCTACGCCGTACCCTCACCCGTACCCTAACCCGTATCCTAAGCCGTACCCTAACCCTAACCCTAACCCTAACCTATACCCTACGCCGTACCCTCACCTGTACCCTAACCCGTACCCTAAGCCGTACCCTAACCCTAACCCTAACCCTAACCCTAACCCTAACCCCTACCCTACGCCGTACCCTAACCCGTACCCTAACCCGTATCCTAAGCCGTACCCTAACCCTAACCAATACCCTACGCAGTACCCTCACCCGTACCCTCACCCGTACCCTAAGCCGTACCCTAACCCTAACCCTAACCCTAACCCTAACCCTAACCCCTACCCTACGCCGTACCCTCACCCGTACCCTATCCCATACCCTAAGCCGTACCCTAACCCTAACACTAACCCTAACCCTAACCCTAACCCTAAACTACCCTTGACTGCTTTTGCCTCCATTAGATTTCCTAAGCACTAGTGTTTTAAGGAACAGGTTAAAAAGAAAATCCTAATGTGATTTTTTTATAATGTGTTTATTCTTTATCTTATCCTAGTGACTAAAATCTTCTCCATGGCTGGACCCCAAATAATATTCCTTTACGTGCTAAGTGGTATCTAGAGAGTGGGATAGGTTTAATAAATACCCTAATCCTAACGTGTACCCTAACCCTAACCCATACCCTAACCCTAACGCGTACCCTAACCCTAACCCAAACCCTAACCCTAACACGTACGCTAGTCCTAACCCGTACCCTAAACCAATCCCTAACCCTAAAACTAACCCTAACCCTAACCCTAACCCTAACCCATACCCTACGCCGTACCCTCACCCGTACCCTAACCCGTACCCTAAGCCGTACCCTAACCCTAACCCTAACCCTAACCCATACGCTACGCCGTACCCTCACCCGTACCCTAACCCGTATCCTAAGCCGTACCCTAACCCTAACCCTAACCCTAACCTATACCCTACGCCGTACCCTCACCTGTACCCTAACCCGTACCCTAAGCCGTACCCTAACCCTAACCCTAACCCTAACCCTAACCCTAACCCCTACCCTACGCCGTACCCTAACCCGTACCCTAACCCGTATCCTAAGCCGTACCCTAACCCTAACCAATACCCTACGCAGTACCCTCACCCGTACCCTCACCCGTACCCTAAGCCGTACCCTAACCCTAACCCTAACCCTAACCCTAACCCTAACCCCTACCCTACGCCGTACCCTCACCCGTACCCTATCCCATACCCTAAGCCGTACCCTAACCCTAACACTAACCCTAACCCTAACCCTAACCCTAAACTACCCTTGACTGCTTTTGCCTCCATTAGATTTCCTAAGCACTAGTGTTTTAAGGAACAGGTTAAAAAGAAAATCCTAATGTGATTTTTTTATAATGTGTTTATTCTTTATCTTATCCTAGTGACTAAAATCTTCTCCATGGCTGGACCCCAAATAATATTCCTTTACGTGCTAAGTGGTATCTAGAGAGTGGGATAGGTTTAATAAATACCCTAATCCTAACGTGTACCCTAACCCTAACCCATACCCTAACCCTAACGCGTACCCTAACCCTAACCCAAACCCTAACCCTAACACGTACGCTAGTCCTAACCCGTACCCTAAACCAATCCCTAACCCTAAAACTAACCCTAACCCTAACCCTAACCCTAACCCATACCCTACGCCGTACCCTCACCCGTACCCTAACCCGTACCCTAAGCCGTACCCTAACCCTAACCCTAACCCTAACCCATACGCTACGCCGTACCCTCACCCGTACCCTAACCCGTATCCTAAGCCGTACCCTAACCCTAACCCTAACCCTAACCTATACCCTACGCCGTACCCTCACCTGTACCCTAACCCGTACCCTAAGCCGTACCCTAACCCTAACCCTAACCCTAACCCTAACCCTAACCCCTACCCTACGCCGTACCCTAACCCGTACCCTAACCCGTATCCTAAGCCGTACCCTAACCCTAACCAATACCCTACGCAGTACCCTCACCCGTACCCTCACCCGTACCCTAAGCCGTACCCTAACCCTAACCCTAACCCTAACCCTAACCCTAACCCCTACCCTACGCCGTACCCTCACCCGTACCCTATCCCATACCCTAAGCCGTACCCTAACCCTAACACTAACCCTAACCCTAACCCTAACCCTAAACTACCCTTGACTGCTTTTGCCTCCATTAGATTTCCTAAGCACTAGTGTTTTAAGGAACAGGTTAAAAAGAAAATCCTAATGTGATTTTTTTATAATGTGTTTATTCTTTATCTTATCCTAGTGACTAAAATCTTCTCCATGGCTGGACCCCAAATAATATTCCTTTACGTGCTAAGTGGTATCTAGAGAGTGGGATAGGTTTAATAAATACCCTAATCCTAACGTGTACCCTAACCCTAACCCATACCCTAACCCTAACGCGTACCCTAACCCTAACCCAAACCCTAACCCTAACACGTACGCTAGTCCTAACCCGTACCCTAAACCAATCCCTAACCCTAAAACTAACCCTAACCCTAACCCTAACCCTAACCCATACCCTACGCCGTACCCTCACCCGTACCCTAACCCGTACCCTAAGCCGTACCCTAACCCTAACCCTAACCCTAACCCATACGCTACGCCGTACCCTCACCCGTACCCTAACCCGTATCCTAAGCCGTACCCTAACCCTAACCCTAACCCTAACCTATACCCTACGCCGTACCCTCACCTGTACCCTAACCCGTACCCTAAGCCGTACCCTAACCCTAACCCTAACCCTAACCCTAACCCTAACCCCTACCCTACGCCGTACCCTAACCCGTACCCTAACCCGTATCCTAAGCCGTACCCTAACCCTAACCAATACCCTACGCAGTACCCTCACCCGTACCCTCACCCGTACCCTAAGCCGTACCCTAACCCTAACCCTAACCCTAACCCTAACCCTAACCCCTACCCTACGCCGTACCCTCACCCGTACCCTATCCCATACCCTAAGCCGTACCCTAACCCTAACACTAACCCTAACCCTAACCCTAACCCTAAACTACCCTTGACTGCTTTTGCCTCCATTAGATTTCCTAAGCACTAGTGTTTTAAGGAACAGGTTAAAAAGAAAATCCTAATGTGATTTTTTTATAATGTGTTTATTCTTTATCTTATCCTAGTGACTAAAATCTTCTCCATGGCTGGACCCCAAATAATATTCCTTTAC
This sequence comes from Eubalaena glacialis, assembly GCF_028564815.1. NCBI lineage: Eukaryota > Metazoa > Chordata > Mammalia > Artiodactyla > Balaenidae > Eubalaena > Eubalaena glacialis. The sequence continues at coordinate 50,580 of NW_026871523.1, forward strand.
GTGCTAAGTGGTATCTAGAGAGTGGGATAGGTTTAATAAATACCCTAATCCTAACGTGTACCCTAACCCTAACCCATACCCTAACCCTAACGCGTACCCTAACCCTAACCCAAACCCTAACCCTAACACGTACGCTAGTCCTAACCCGTACCCTAAACCAATCCCTAACCCTAAAACTAACCCTAACCCTAACCCTAACCCTAACCCATACCCTACGCCGTACCCTCACCCGTACCCTAACCCGTACCCTAAGCCGTACCCTAACCCTAACCCTAACCCTAACCCATACGCTACGCCGTACCCTCACCCGTACCCTAACCCGTATCCTAAGCCGTACCCTAACCCTAACCCTAACCCTAACCTATACCCTACGCCGTACCCTCACCTGTACCCTAACCCGTACCCTAAGCCGTACCCTAACCCTAACCCTAACCCTAACCCTAACCCTAACCCCTACCCTACGCCGTACCCTAACCCGTACCCTAACCCGTATCCTAAGCCGTACCCTAACCCTAACCAATACCCTACGCAGTACCCTCACCCGTACCCTCACCCGTACCCTAAGCCGTACCCTAACCCTAACCCTAACCCTAACCCTAACCCTAACCCCTACCCTACGCCGTACCCTCACCCGTACCCTATCCCATACCCTAAGCCGTACCCTAACCCTAACACTAACCCTAACCCTAACCCTAACCCTAAACTACCCTTGACTGCTTTTGCCTCCATTAGATTTCCTAAGCACTAGTGTTTTAAGGAACAGGTTAAAAAGAAAATCCTAATGTGATTTTTTTATAATGTGTTTATTCTTTATCTTATCCTAGTGACTAAAATCTTCTCCATGGCTGGACCCCAAATAATATTCCTTTACGTGCTAAGTGGTATCTAGAGAGTGGGATAGGTTTAATAAATACCCTAATCCTAACGTGTACCCTAACCCTAACCCATACCCTAACCCTAACGCGTACCCTAACCCTAACCCAAACCCTAACCCTAACACGTACGCTAGTCCTAACCCGTACCCTAAACCAATCCCTAACCCTAAAACTAACCCTAACCCTAACCCTAACCCTAACCCATACCCTACGCCGTACCCTCACCCGTACCCTAACCCGTACCCTAAGCCGTACCCTAACCCTAACCCTAACCCTAACCCATACGCTACGCCGTACCCTCACCCGTACCCTAACCCGTATCCTAAGCCGTACCCTAACCCTAACCCTAACCCTAACCTATACCCTACGCCGTACCCTCACCTGTACCCTAACCCGTACCCTAAGCCGTACCCTAACCCTAACCCTAACCCTAACCCTAACCCTAACCCCTACCCTACGCCGTACCCTAACCCGTACCCTAACCCGTATCCTAAGCCGTACCCTAACCCTAACCAATACCCTACGCAGTACCCTCACCCGTACCCTCACCCGTACCCTAAGCCGTACCCTAACCCTAACCCTAACCCTAACCCTAACCCTAACCCCTACCCTACGCCGTACCCTCACCCGTACCCTATCCCATACCCTAAGCCGTACCCTAACCCTAACACTAACCCTAACCCTAACCCTAACCCTAAACTACCCTTGACTGCTTTTGCCTCCATTAGATTTCCTAAGCACTAGTGTTTTAAGGAACAGGTTAAAAAGAAAATCCTAATGTGATTTTTTTATAATGTGTTTATTCTTTATCTTATCCTAGTGACTAAAATCTTCTCCATGGCTGGACCCCAAATAATATTCCTTTACGTGCTAAGTGGTATCTAGAGAGTGGGATAGGTTTAATAAATACCCTAATCCTAACGTGTACCCTAACCCTAACCCATACCCTAACCCTAACGCGTACCCTAACCCTAACCCAAACCCTAACCCTAACACGTACGCTAGTCCTAACCCGTACCCTAAACCAATCCCTAACCCTAAAACTAACCCTAACCCTAACCCTAACCCTAACCCATACCCTACGCCGTACCCTCACCCGTACCCTAACCCGTACCCTAAGCCGTACCCTAACCCTAACCCTAACCCTAACCCATACGCTACGCCGTACCCTCACCCGTACCCTAACCCGTATCCTAAGCCGTACCCTAACCCTAACCCTAACCCTAACCTATACCCTACGCCGTACCCTCACCTGTACCCTAACCCGTACCCTAAGCCGTACCCTAACCCTAACCCTAACCCTAACCCTAACCCTAACCCTAACCCCTACCCTACGCCGTACCCTAACCCGTACCCTAACCCGTATCCTAAGCCGTACCCTAACCCTAACCAATACCCTACGCAGTACCCTCACCCGTACCCTCACCCGTACCCTAAGCCGTACCCTAACCCTAACCCTAACCCTAACCCTAACCCTAACCCCTACCCTACGCCGTACCCTCACCCGTACCCTATCCCATACCCTAAGCCGTACCCTAACCCTAACACTAACCCTAACCCTAACCCTAACCCTAAACTACCCTTGACTGCTTTTGCCTCCATTAGATTTCCTAAGCACTAGTGTTTTAAGGAACAGGTTAAAAAGAAAATCCTAATGTGATTTTTTTATAATGTGTTTATTCTTTATCTTATCCTAGTGACTAAAATCTTCTCCATGGCTGGACCCCAAATAATATTCCTTTACGTGCTAAGTGGTATCTAGAGAGTGGGATAGGTTTAATAAATACCCTAATCCTAACGTGTACCCTAACCCTAACCCATACCCTAACCCTAACGCGTACCCTAACCCTAACCCAAACCCTAACCCTAACACGTACGCTAGTCCTAACCCGTACCCTAAACCAATCCCTAACCCTAAAACTAACCCTAACCCTAACCCTAACCCTAACCCATACCCTACGCCGTACCCTCACCCGTACCCTAACCCGTACCCTAAGCCGTACCCTAACCCTAACCCTAACCCTAACCCATACGCTACGCCGTACCCTCACCCGTACCCTAACCCGTATCCTAAGCCGTACCCTAACCCTAACCCTAACCCTAACCTATACCCTACGCCGTACCCTCACCTGTACCCTAACCCGTACCCTAAGCCGTACCCTAACCCTAACCCTAACCCTAACCCTAACCCTAACCCCTACCCTACGCCGTACCCTAACCCGTACCCTAACCCGTATCCTAAGCCGTACCCTAACCCTAACCAATACCCTACGCAGTACCCTCACCCGTACCCTCACCCGTACCCTAAGCCGTACCCTAACCCTAACCCTAACCCTAACCCTAACCCTAACCCCTACCCTACGCCGTACCCTCACCCGTACCCTATCCCATACCCTAAGCCGTACCCTAACCCTAACACTAACCCTAACCCTAACCCTAACCCTAAACTACCCTTGACTGCTTTTGCCTCCATTAGATTTCCTAAGCACTAGTGTTTTAAGGAACAGGTTAAAAAGAAAATCCTAATGTGATTTTTTTATAATGTGTTTATTCTTTATCTTATCCTAGTGACTAAAATCTTCTCCATGGCTGGACCCCAAATAATATTCCTTTACGTGCTAAGTGGTATCTAGAGAGTGGGATAGGTTTAATAAATACCCTAATCCTAACGTGTACCCTAACCCTAACCCATACCCTAACCCTAACGCGTACCCTAACCCTAACCCAAACCCTAACCCTAACACGTACGCTAGTCCTAACCCGTACCCTAAACCAATCCCTAACCCTAAAACTAACCCTAACCCTAACCCTAACCCTAACCCATACCCTACGCCGTACCCTCACCCGTACCCTAACCCGTACCCTAAGCCGTACCCTAACCCTAACCCTAACCCTAACCCATACGCTACGCCGTACCCTCACCCGTACCCTAACCCGTATCCTAAGCCGTACCCTAACCCTAACCCTAACCCTAACCTATACCCTACGCCGTACCCTCACCTGTACCCTAACCCGTACCCTAAGCCGTACCCTAACCCTAACCCTAACCCTAACCCTAACCCTAACCCCTACCCTACGCCGTACCCTAACCCGTACCCTAACCCGTATCCTAAGCCGTACCCTAACCCTAACCAATACCCTACGCAGTACCCTCACCCGTACCCTCACCCGTACCCTAAGCCGTACCCTAACCCTAACCCTAACCCTAACCCTAACCCTAACCCCTACCCTACGCCGTACCCTCACCCGTACCCTATCCCATACCCTAAGCCGTACCCTAACCCTAACACTAACCCTAACCCTAACCCTAACCCTAAACTACCCTTGACTGCTTTTGCCTCCATTAGATTTCCTAAGCACTAGTGTTTTAAGGAACAGGTTAAAAAGAAAATCCTAATGTGATTTTTTTATAATGTGTTTATTCTTTATCTTATCCTAGTGACTAAAATCTTCTCCATGGCTGGACCCCAAATAATATTCCTTTACGTGCTAAGTGGTATCTAGAGAGTGGGATAGGTTTAATAAATACCCTAATCCTAACGTGTACCCTAACCCTAACCCATACCCTAACCCTAACGCGTACCCTAACCCTAACCCAAACCCTAACCCTAACACGTACGCTAGTCCTAACCCGTACCCTAAACCAATCCCTAACCCTAAAACTAACCCTAACCCTAACCCTAACCCTAACCCATACCCTACGCCGTACCCTCACCCGTACCCTAACCCGTACCCTAAGCCGTACCCTAACCCTAACCCTAACCCTAACCCATACGCTACGCCGTACCCTCACCCGTACCCTAACCCGTATCCTAAGCCGTACCCTAACCCTAACCCTAACCCTAACCTATACCCTACGCCGTACCCTCACCTGTACCCTAACCCGTACCCTAAGCCGTACCCTAACCCTAACCCTAACCCTAACCCTAACCCTAACCCCTACCCTACGCCGTACCCTAACCCGTACCCTAACCCGTATCCTAAGCCGTACCCTAACCCTAACCAATACCCTACGCAGTACCCTCACCCGTACCCTCACCCGTACCCTAAGCCGTACCCTAACCCTAACCCTAACCCTAACCCTAACCCTAACCCCTACCCTACGCCGTACCCTCACCCGTACCCTATCCCATACCCTAAGCCGTACCCTAACCCTAACACTAACCCTAACCCTAACCCTAACCCTAAACTACCCTTGACTGCTTTTGCCTCCATTAGATTTCCTAAGCACTAGTGTTTTAAGGAACAGGTTAAAAAGAAAATCCTAATGTGATTTTTTTATAATGTGTTTATTCTTTATCTTATCCTAGTGACTAAAATCTTCTCCATGGCTGGACCCCAAATAATATTCCTTTACGTGCTAAGTGGTATCTAGAGAGTGGGATAGGTTTAATAAATACCCTAATCCTAACGTGTACCCTAACCCTAACCCATACCCTAACCCTAACGCGTACCCTAACCCTAACCCAAACCCTAACCCTAACACGTACGCTAGTCCTAACCCGTACCCTAAACCAATCCCTAACCCTAAAACTAACCCTAACCCTAACCCTAACCCTAACCCATACCCTACGCCGTACCCTCACCCGTACCCTAACCCGTACCCTAAGCCGTACCCTAACCCTAACCCTAACCCTAACCCATACGCTACGCCGTACCCTCACCCGTACCCTAACCCGTATCCTAAGCCGTACCCTAACCCTAACCCTAACCCTAACCTATACCCTACGCCGTACCCTCACCTGTACCCTAACCCGTACCCTAAGCCGTACCCTAACCCTAACCCTAACCCTAACCCTAACCCTAACCCCTACCCTACGCCGTACCCTAACCCGTACCCTAACCCGTATCCTAAGCCGTACCCTAACCCTAACCAATACCCTACGCAGTACCCTCACCCGTACCCTCACCCGTACCCTAAGCCGTACCCTAACCCTAACCCTAACCCTAACCCTAACCCTAACCCCTACCCTACGCCGTACCCTCACCCGTACCCTATCCCATACCCTAAGCCGTACCCTAACCCTAACACTAACCCTAACCCTAACCCTAACCCTAAACTACCCTTGACTGCTTTTGCCTCCATTAGATTTCCTAAGCACTAGTGTTTTAAGGAACAGGTTAAAAAGAAAATCCTAATGTGATTTTTTTATAATGTGTTTATTCTTTATCTTATCCTAGTGACTAAAATCTTCTCCATGGCTGGACCCCAAATAATATTCCTTTACGTGCTAAGTGGTATCTAGAGAGTGGGATAGGTTTAATAAATACCCTAATCCTAACGTGTACCCTAACCCTAACCCATACCCTAACCCTAACGCGTACCCTAACCCTAACCCAAACCCTAACCCTAACACGTACGCTAGTCCTAACCCGTACCCTAAACCAATCCCTAACCCTAAAACTAACCCTAACCCTAACCCTAACCCTAACCCATACCCTACGCCGTACCCTCACCCGTACCCTAACCCGTACCCTAAGCCGTACCCTAACCCTAACCCTAACCCTAACCCATACGCTACGCCGTACCCTCACCCGTACCCTAACCCGTATCCTAAGCCGTACCCTAACCCTAACCCTAACCCTAACCTATACCCTACGCCGTACCCTCACCTGTACCCTAACCCGTACCCTAAGCCGTACCCTAACCCTAACCCTAACCCTAACCCTAACCCTAACCCCTACCCTACGCCGTACCCTAACCCGTACCCTAACCCGTATCCTAAGCCGTACCCTAACCCTAACCAATACCCTACGCAGTACCCTCACCCGTACCCTCACCCGTACCCTAAGCCGTACCCTAACCCTAACCCTAACCCTAACCCTAACCCTAACCCCTACCCTACGCCGTACCCTCACCCGTACCCTATCCCATACCCTAAGCCGTACCCTAACCCTAACACTAACCCTAACCCTAACCCTAACCCTAAACTACCCTTGACTGCTTTTGCCTCCATTAGATTTCCTAAGCACTAGTGTTTTAAGGAACAGGTTAAAAAGAAAATCCTAATGTGATTTTTTTATAATGTGTTTATTCTTTATCTTATCCTAGTGACTAAAATCTTCTCCATGGCTGGACCCCAAATAATATTCCTTTACGTGCTAAGTGGTATCTAGAGAGTGGGATAGGTTTAATAAATACCCTAATCCTAACGTGTACCCTAACCCTAACCCATACCCTAACCCTAACGCGTACCCTAACCCTAACCCAAACCCTAACCCTAACACGTACGCTAGTCCTAACCCGTACCCTAAACCAATCCCTAACCCTAAAACTAACCCTAACCCTAACCCTAACCCTAACCCATACCCTACGCCGTACCCTCACCCGTACCCTAACCCGTACCCTAAGCCGTACCCTAACCCTAACCCTAACCCTAACCCATACGCTACGCCGTACCCTCACCCGTACCCTAACCCGTATCCTAAGCCGTACCCTAACCCTAACCCTAACCCTAACCTATACCCTACGCCGTACCCTCACCTGTACCCTAACCCGTACCCTAAGCCGTACCCTAACCCTAACCCTAACCCTAACCCTAACCCTAACCCCTACCCTACGCCGTACCCTAACCCGTACCCTAACCCGTATCCTAAGCCGTACCCTAACCCTAACCAATACCCTACGCAGTACCCTCACCCGTACCCTCACCCGTACCCTAAGCCGTACCCTAACCCTAACCCTAACCCTAACCCTAACCCTAACCCCTACCCTACGCCGTACCCTCACCCGTACCCTATCCCATACCCTAAGCCGTACCCTAACCCTAACACTAACCCTAACCCTAACCCTAACCCTAAACTACCCTTGACTGCTTTTGCCTCCATTAGATTTCCTAAGCACTAGTGTTTTAAGGAACAGGTTAAAAAGAAAATCCTAATGTGATTTTTTTATAATGTGTTTATTCTTTATCTTATCCTAGTGACTAAAATCTTCTCCATGGCTGGACCCCAAATAATATTCCTTTACGTGCTAAGTGGTATCTAGAGAGTGGGATAGGTTTAATAAATACCCTAATCCTAACGTGTACCCTAACCCTAACCCATACCCTAACCCTAACGCGTACCCTAACCCTAACCCAAACCCTAACCCTAACACGTACGCTAGTCCTAACCCGTACCCTAAACCAATCCCTAACCCTAAAACTAACCCTAACCCTAACCCTAACCCTAACCCATACCCTACGCCGTACCCTCACCCGTACCCTAACCCGTACCCTAAGCCGTACCCTAACCCTAACCCTAACCCTAACCCATACGCTACGCCGTACCCTCACCCGTACCCTAACCCGTATCCTAAGCCGTACCCTAACCCTAACCCTAACCCTAACCTATACCCTACGCCGTACCCTCACCTGTACCCTAACCCGTACCCTAAGCCGTACCCTAACCCTAACCCTAACCCTAACCCTAACCCTAACCCCTACCCTACGCCGTACCCTAACCCGTACCCTAACCCGTATCCTAAGCCGTACCCTAACCCTAACCAATACCCTACGCAGTACCCTCACCCGTACCCTCACCCGTACCCTAAGCCGTACCCTAACCCTAACCCTAACCCTAACCCTAACCCTAACCCCTACCCTACGCCGTACCCTCACCCGTACCCTATCCCATACCCTAAGCCGTACCCTAACCCTAACACTAACCCTAACCCTAACCCTAACCCTAAACTACCCTTGACTGCTTTTGCCTCCATTAGATTTCCTAAGCACTAGTGTTTTAAGGAACAGGTTAAAAAGAAAATCCTAATGTGATTTTTTTATAATGTGTTTATTCTTTATCTTATCCTAGTGACTAAAATCTTCTCCATGGCTGGACCCCAAATAATATTCCTTTACGTGCTAAGTGGTATCTAGAGAGTGGGATAGGTTTAATAAATACCCTAATCCTAACGTGTACCCTAACCCTAACCCATACCCTAACCCTAACGCGTACCCTAACCCTAACCCAAACCCTAACCCTAACACGTACGCTAGTCCTAACCCGTACCCTAAACCAATCCCTAACCCTAAAACTAACCCTAACCCTAACCCTAACCCTAACCCATACCCTACGCCGTACCCTCACCCGTACCCTAACCCGTACCCTAAGCCGTACCCTAACCCTAACCCTAACCCTAACCCATACGCTACGCCGTACCCTCACCCGTACCCTAACCCGTATCCTAAGCCGTACCCTAACCCTAACCCTAACCCTAACCTATACCCTACGCCGTACCCTCACCTGTACCCTAACCCGTACCCTAAGCCGTACCCTAACCCTAACCCTAACCCTAACCCTAACCCTAACCCCTACCCTACGCCGTACCCTAACCCGTACCCTAACCCGTATCCTAAGCCGTACCCTAACCCTAACCAATACCCTACGCAGTACCCTCACCCGTACCCTCACCCGTACCCTAAGCCGTACCCTAACCCTAACCCTAACCCTAACCCTAACCCTAACCCCTACCCTACGCCGTACCCTCACCCGTACCCTATCCCATACCCTAAGCCGTACCCTAACCCTAACACTAACCCTAACCCTAACCCTAACCCTAAACTACCCTTGACTGCTTTTGCCTCCATTAGATTTCCTAAGCACTAGTGTTTTAAGGAACAGGTTAAAAAGAAAATCCTAATGTGATTTTTTTATAATGTGTTTATTCTTTATCTTATCCTAGTGACTAAAATCTTCTCCATGGCTGGACCCCAAATAATATTCCTTTACGTGCTAAGTGGTATCTAGAGAGTGGGATAGGTTTAATAAATACCCTAATCCTAACGTGTACCCTAACCCTAACCCATACCCTAACCCTAACGCGTACCCTAACCCTAACCCAAACCCTAACCCTAACACGTACGCTAGTCCTAACCCGTACCCTAAACCAATCCCTAACCCTAAAACTAACCCTAACCCTAACCCTAACCCTAACCCATACCCTACGCCGTACCCTCACCCGTACCCTAACCCGTACCCTAAGCCGTACCCTAACCCTAACCCTAACCCTAACCCATACGCTACGCCGTACCCTCACCCGTACCCTAACCCGTATCCTAAGCCGTACCCTAACCCTAACCCTAACCCTAACCTATACCCTACGCCGTACCCTCACCTGTACCCTAACCCGTACCCTAAGCCGTACCCTAACCCTAACCCTAACCCTAACCCTAACCCTAACCCCTACCCTACGCCGTACCCTAACCCGTACCCTAACCCGTATCCTAAGCCGTACCCTAACCCTAACCAATACCCTACGCAGTACCCTCACCCGTACCCTCACCCGTACCCTAAGCCGTACCCTAACCCTAACCCTAACCCTAACCCTAACCCTAACCCCTACCCTACGCCGTACCCTCACCCGTACCCTATCCCATACCCTAAGCCGTACCCTAACCCTAACACTAACCCTAACCCTAACCCTAACCCTAAACTACCCTTGACTGCTTTTGCCTCCATTAGATTTCCTAAGCACTAGTGTTTTAAGGAACAGGTTAAAAAGAAAATCCTAATGTGATTTTTTTATAATGTGTTTATTCTTTATCTTATCCTAGTGACTAAAATCTTCTCCATGGCTGGACCCCAAATAATATTCCTTTACGTGCTAAGTGGTATCTAGAGAGTGGGATAGGTTTAATAAATACCCTAATCCTAACGTGTACCCTAACCCTAACCCATACCCTAACCCTAACGCGTACCCTAACCCTAACCCAAACCCTAACCCTAACACGTACGCTAGTCCTAACCCGTACCCTAAACCAATCCCTAACCCTAAAACTAACCCTAACCCTAACCCTAACCCTAACCCATACCCTACGCCGTACCCTCACCCGTACCCTAACCCGTACCCTAAGCCGTACCCTAACCCTAACCCTAACCCTAACCCATACGCTACGCCGTACCCTCACCCGTACCCTAACCCGTATCCTAAGCCGTACCCTAACCCTAACCCTAACCCTAACCTATACCCTACGCCGTACCCTCACCTGTACCCTAACCCGTACCCTAAGCCGTACCCTAACCCTAACCCTAACCCTAACCCTAACCCTAACCCCTACCCTACGCCGTACCCTAACCCGTACCCTAACCCGTATCCTAAGCCGTACCCTAACCCTAACCAATACCCTACGCAGTACCCTCACCCGTACCCTCACCCGTACCCTAAGCCGTACCCTAACCCTAACCCTAACCCTAACCCTAACCCTAACCCCTACCCTACGCCGTACCCTCACCCGTACCCTATCCCATACCCTAAGCCGTACCCTAACCCTAACACTAACCCTAACCCTAACCCTAACCCTAAACTACCCTTGACTGCTTTTGCCTCCATTAGATTTCCTAAGCACTAGTGTTTTAAGGAACAGGTTAAAAAGAAAATCCTAATGTGATTTTTTTATAATGTGTTTATTCTTTATCTTATCCTAGTGACTAAAATCTTCTCCATGGCTGGACCCCAAATAATATTCCTTTACGTGCTAAGTGGTATCTAGAGAGTGGGATAGGTTTAATAAATACCCTAATCCTAACGTGTACCCTAACCCTAACCCATACCCTAACCCTAACGCGTACCCTAACCCTAACCCAAACCCTAACCCTAACACGTACGCTAGTCCTAACCCGTACCCTAAACCAATCCCTAACCCTAAAACTAACCCTAACCCTAACCCTAACCCTAACCCATACCCTACGCCGTACCCTCACCCGTACCCTAACCCGTACCCTAAGCCGTACCCTAACCCTAACCCTAACCCTAACCCATACGCTACGCCGTACCCTCACCCGTACCCTAACCCGTATCCTAAGCCGTACCCTAACCCTAACCCTAACCCTAACCTATACCCTACGCCGTACCCTCACCTGTACCCTAACCCGTACCCTAAGCCGTACCCTAACCCTAACCCTAACCCTAACCCTAACCCTAACCCCTACCCTACGCCGTACCCTAACCCGTACCCTAACCCGTATCCTAAGCCGTACCCTAACCCTAACCAATACCCTACGCAGTACCCTCACCCGTACCCTCACCCGTACCCTAAGCCGTACCCTAACCCTAACCCTAACCCTAACCCTAACCCTAACCCCTACCCTACGCCGTACCCTCACCCGTACCCTATCCCATACCCTAAGCCGTACCCTAACCCTAACACTAACCCTAACCCTAACCCTAACCCTAAACTACCCTTGACTGCTTTTGCCTCCATTAGATTTCCTAAGCACTAGTGTTTTAAGGAACAGGTTAAAAAGAAAATCCTAATGTGATTTTTTTATAATGTGTTTATTCTTTATCTTATCCTAGTGACTAAAATCTTCTCCATGGCTGGACCCCAAATAATATTCCTTTACGTGCTAAGTGGTATCTAGAGAGTGGGATAGGTTTAATAAATACCCTAATCCTAACGTGTACCCTAACCCTAACCCATACCCTAACCCTAACGCGTACCCTAACCCTAACACGTACGCTAGTCCTAACCCGTACCCTAAACCAATCCCTAACCCTAAAACTAACCCTAACCCTAACCCTAACCCTAACCCATACCCTACGCCGTACCCTCACCCGTACCCTAACCCGTACCCTAAGCCGTACCCTAACCCTAACCCTAACCCTAACCCATACGCTACGCCGTACCCTCACCCGTACCCTAACCCGTATCCTAAGCCGTACCCTAACCCTAACCCTAACCCTAACCTATACCCTACGCCGTACCCTCACCTGTACCCTAACCCGTACCCTAAGCCGTACCCTAACCCTAACCCTAACCCTAACCCTAACCCTAACCCCTACCCTACGCCGTACCCTAACCCGTACCCTAACCCGTATCCTAAGCCGTACCCTAACCCTAACCAATACCCTACGCAGTACCCTCACCCGTACCCTCACCCGTACCCTAAGCCGTACCCTAACCCTAACCCTAACCCTAACCCTAACCCTAACCCCTACCCTACGCCGTACCCTCACCCGTACCCTATCCCATACCCTAAGCCGTACCCTAACCCTAACACTAACCCTAACCCTAACCCTAACCCTAAACTACCCTTGACTGCTTTTGCCTCCATTAGATTTCCTAAGCACTAGTGTTTTAAGGAACAGGTTAAAAAGAAAATCCTAATGTGATTTTTTTATAATGTGTTTATTCTTTATCTTATCCTAGTGACTAAAATCTTCTCCATGGCTGGACCCCAAATAATATTCCTTTACGTGCTAAGTGGTATCTAGAGAGTGGGATAGGTTTAATAAATACCCTAATCCTAACGTGTACCCTAACCCTAACCCATACCCTAACCCTAACGCGTACCCTAACCCTAACCCAAACCCTAACCCTAACACGTACGCTAGTCCTAACCCGTACCCTAAACCAATCCCTAACCCTAAAACTAACCCTAACCCTAACCCTAACCCTAACCCATACCCTACGCCGTACCCTCACCCGTACCCTAACCCGTACCCTAAGCCGTACCCTAACCCTAACCCTAACCCTAACCCATACGCTACGCCGTACCCTCACCCGTACCCTAACCCGTATCCTAAGCCGTACCCTAACCCTAACCCTAACCCTAACCTATACCCTACGCCGTACCCTCACCTGTACCCTAACCCGTACCCTAAGCCGTACCCTAACCCTAACCCTAACCCTAACCCTAACCCTAACCCCTACCCTACGCCGTACCCTAACCCGTACCCTAACCCGTATCCTAAGCCGTACCCTAACCCTAACCAATACCCTACGCAGTACCCTCACCCGTACCCTCACCCGTACCCTAAGCCGTACCCTAACCCTAACCCTAACCCTAACCCTAACCCTAACCCCTACCCTACGCCGTACCCTCACCCGTACCCTATCCCATACCCTAAGCCGTACCCTAACCCTAACACTAACCCTAACCCTAACCCTAACCCTAAACTACCCTTGACTGCTTTTGCCTCCATTAGATTTCCTAAGCACTAGTGTTTTAAGGAACAGGTTAAAAAGAAAATCCTAATGTGATTTTTTTATAATGTGTTTATTCTTTATCTTATCCTAGTGACTAAAATCTTCTCCATGGCTGGACCCCAAATAATATTCCTTTACGTGCTAAGTGGTATCTAGAGAGTGGGATAGGTTTAATAAATACCCTAATCCTAACGTGTACCCTAACCCTAACCCATACCCTAACCCTAACGCGTACCCTAACCCTAACCCAAACCCTAACCCTAACACGTACGCTAGTCCTAACCCGTACCCTAAACCAATCCCTAACCCTAAAACTAACCCTAACCCTAACCCTAACCCTAACCCATACCCTACGCCGTACCCTCACCCGTACCCTAACCCGTACCCTAAGCCGTACCCTAACCCTAACCCTAACCCTAACCCATACGCTACGCCGTACCCTCACCCGTACCCTAACCCGTATCCTAAGCCGTACCCTAACCCTAACCCTAACCCTAACCTATACCCTACGCCGTACCCTCACCTGTACCCTAACCCGTACCCTAAGCCGTACCCTAACCCTAACCCTAACCCTAACCCTAACCCTAACCCCTACCCTACGCCGTACCCTAACCCGTACCCTAACCCGTATCCTAAGCCGTACCCTAACCCTAACCAATACCCTACGCAGTACCCTCACCCGTACCCTCACCCGTACCCTAAGCCGTACCCTAACCCTAACCCTAACCCTAACCCTAACCCTAACCCCTACCCTACGCCGTACCCTCACCCGTACCCTATCCCATACCCTAAGCCGTACCCTAACCCTAACACTAACCCTAACCCTAACCCTAACCCTAAACTACCCTTGACTGCTTTTGCCTCCATTAGATTTCCTAAGCACTAGTGTTTTAAGGAACAGGTTAAAAAGAAAATCCTAATGTGATTTTTTTATAATGTGTTTATTCTTTATCTTATCCTAGTGACTAAAATCTTCTCCATGGCTGGACCCCAAATAATATTCCTTTACGTGCTAAGTGGTATCTAGAGAGTGGGATAGGTTTAATAAATACCCTAATCCTAACGTGTACCCTAACCCTAACCCATACCCTAACCCTAACGCGTACCCTAACCCTAACCCAAACCCTAACCCTAACACGTACGCTAGTCCTAACCCGTACCCTAAACCAATCCCTAACCCTAAAACTAACCCTAACCCTAACCCTAACCCTAACCCATACCCTACGCCGTACCCTCACCCGTACCCTAACCCGTACCCTAAGCCGTACCCTAACCCTAACCCTAACCCTAACCCATACGCTACGCCGTACCCTCACCCGTACCCTAACCCGTATCCTAAGCCGTACCCTAACCCTAACCCTAACCCTAACCTATACCCTACGCCGTACCCTCACCTGTACCCTAACCCGTACCCTAAGCCGTACCCTAACCCTAACCCTAACCCTAACCCTAACCCTAACCCCTACCCTACGCCGTACCCTAACCCGTACCCTAACCCGTATCCTAAGCCGTACCCTAACCCTAACCAATACCCTACGCAGTACCCTCACCCGTACCCTCACCCGTACCCTAAGCCGTACCCTAACCCTAACCCTAACCCTAACCCTAACCCTAACCCCTACCCTACGCCGTACCCTCACCCGTACCCTATCCCATACCCTAAGCCGTACCCTAACCCTAACACTAACCCTAACCCTAACCCTAACCCTAAACTACCCTTGACTGCTTTTGCCTCCATTAGATTTCCTAAGCACTAGTGTTTTAAGGAACAGGTTAAAAAGAAAATCCTAATGTGATTTTTTTATAATGTGTTTATTCTTTATCTTATCCTAGTGACTAAAATCTTCTCCATGGCTGGACCCCAAATAATATTCCTTTACGTGCTAAGTGGTATCTAGAGAGTGGGATAGGTTTAATAAATACCCTAATCCTAACGTGTACCCTAACCCTAACCCATACCCTAACCCTAACGCGTACCCTAACCCTAACCCAAACCCTAACCCTAACACGTACGCTAGTCCTAACCCGTACCCTAAACCAATCCCTAACCCTAAAACTAACCCTAACCCTAACCCTAACCCTAACCCATACCCTACGCCGTACCCTCACCCGTACCCTAACCCGTACCCTAAGCCGTACCCTAACCCTAACCCTAACCCTAACCCATACGCTACGCCGTACCCTCACCCGTACCCTAACCCGTATCCTAAGCCGTACCCTAACCCTAACCCTAACCCTAACCTATACCCTACGCCGTACCCTCACCTGTACCCTAACCCGTACCCTAAGCCGTACCCTAACCCTAACCCTAACCCTAACCCTAACCCTAACCCCTACCCTACGCCGTACCCTAACCCGTACCCTAACCCGTATCCTAAGCCGTACCCTAACCCTAACCAATACCCTACGCAGTACCCTCACCCGTACCCTCACCCGTACCCTAAGCCGTACCCTAACCCTAACCCTAACCCTAACCCTAACCCTAACCCCTACCCTACGCCGTACCCTCACCCGTACCCTATCCCATACCCTAAGCCGTACCCTAACCCTAACACTAACCCTAACCCTAACCCTAACCCTAAACTACCCTTGACTGCTTTTGCCTCCATTAGATTTCCTAAGCACTAGTGTTTTAAGGAACAGGTTAAAAAGAAAATCCTAATGTGATTTTTTTATAATGTGTTTATTCTTTATCTTATCCTAGTGACTAAAATCTTCTCCATGGCTGGACCCCAAATAATATTCCTTTACGTGCTAAGTGGTATCTAGAGAGTGGGATAGGTTTAATAAATACCCTAATCCTAACGTGTACCCTAACCCTAACCCATACCCTAACCCTAACGCGTACCCTAACCCTAACCCAAACCCTAACCCTAACACGTACGCTAGTCCTAACCCGTACCCTAAACCAATCCCTAACCCTAAAACTAACCCTAACCCTAACCCTAACCCTAACCCATACCCTACGCCGTACCCTCACCCGTACCCTAACCCGTACCCTAAGCCGTACCCTAACCCTAACCCTAACCCTAACCCATACGCTACGCCGTACCCTCACCCGTACCCTAACCCGTATCCTAAGCCGTACCCTAACCCTAACCCTAACCCTAACCTATACCCTACGCCGTACCCTCACCTGTACCCTAACCCGTACCCTAAGCCGTACCCTAACCCTAACCCTAACCCTAACCCTAACCCTAACCCCTACCCTACGCCGTACCCTAACCCGTACCCTAACCCGTATCCTAAGCCGTACCCTAACCCTAACCAATACCCTACGCAGTACCCTCACCCGTACCCTCACCCGTACCCTAAGCCGTACCCTAACCCTAACCCTAACCCTAACCCTAACCCTAACCCCTACCCTACGCCGTACCCTCACCCGTACCCTATCCCATACCCTAAGCCGTACCCTAACCCTAACACTAACCCTAACCCTAACCCTAACCCTAAACTACCCTTGACTGCTTTTGCCTCCATTAGATTTCCTAAGCACTAGTGTTTTAAGGAACAGGTTAAAAAGAAAATCCTAATGTGATTTTTTTATAATGTGTTTATTCTTTATCTTATCCTAGTGACTAAAATCTTCTCCATGGCTGGACCCCAAATAATATTCCTTTACGTGCTAAGTGGTATCTAGAGAGTGGGATAGGTTTAATAAATACCCTAATCCTAACGTGTACCCTAACCCTAACCCATACCCTAACCCTAACGCGTACCCTAACCCTAACCCAAACCCTAACCCTAACACGTACGCTAGTCCTAACCCGTACCCTAAACCAATCCCTAACCCTAAAACTAACCCTAACCCTAACCCTAACCCTAACCCATACCCTACGCCGTACCCTCACCCGTACCCTAACCCGTACCCTAAGCCGTACCCTAACCCTAACCCTAACCCTAACCCATACGCTACGCCGTACCCTCACCCGTACCCTAACCCGTATCCTAAGCCGTACCCTAACCCTAACCCTAACCCTAACCTATACCCTACGCCGTACCCTCACCTGTACCCTAACCCGTACCCT
The DNA here is from genome assembly GCF_028564815.1 of Eubalaena glacialis. Lineage (NCBI taxonomy): Eukaryota > Metazoa > Chordata > Mammalia > Artiodactyla > Balaenidae > Eubalaena > Eubalaena glacialis. The sequence continues at coordinate 68,394 of NW_026871523.1, forward strand.
AAGCCGTACCCTAACCCTAACCCTAACCCTAACCCTAACCCTAACCCCTACCCTACGCCGTACCCTAACCCGTACCCTAACCCGTATCCTAAGCCGTACCCTAACCCTAACCAATACCCTACGCAGTACCCTCACCCGTACCCTCACCCGTACCCTAAGCCGTACCCTAACCCTAACCCTAACCCTAACCCTAACCCTAACCCCTACCCTACGCCGTACCCTCACCCGTACCCTATCCCATACCCTAAGCCGTACCCTAACCCTAACACTAACCCTAACCCTAACCCTAACCCTAAACTACCCTTGACTGCTTTTGCCTCCATTAGATTTCCTAAGCACTAGTGTTTTAAGGAACAGGTTAAAAAGAAAATCCTAATGTGATTTTTTTATAATGTGTTTATTCTTTATCTTATCCTAGTGACTAAAATCTTCTCCATGGCTGGACCCCAAATAATATTCCTTTACGTGCTAAGTGGTATCTAGAGAGTGGGATAGGTTTAATAAATACCCTAATCCTAACGTGTACCCTAACCCTAACCCATACCCTAACCCTAACGCGTACCCTAACCCTAACCCAAACCCTAACCCTAACACGTACGCTAGTCCTAACCCGTACCCTAAACCAATCCCTAACCCTAAAACTAACCCTAACCCTAACCCTAACCCTAACCCATACCCTACGCCGTACCCTCACCCGTACCCTAACCCGTACCCTAAGCCGTACCCTAACCCTAACCCTAACCCTAACCCATACGCTACGCCGTACCCTCACCCGTACCCTAACCCGTATCCTAAGCCGTACCCTAACCCTAACCCTAACCCTAACCTATACCCTACGCCGTACCCTCACCTGTACCCTAACCCGTACCCTAAGCCGTACCCTAACCCTAACCCTAACCCTAACCCTAACCCTAACCCCTACCCTACGCCGTACCCTAACCCGTACCCTAACCCGTATCCTAAGCCGTACCCTAACCCTAACCAATACCCTACGCAGTACCCTCACCCGTACCCTCACCCGTACCCTAAGCCGTACCCTAACCCTAACCCTAACCCTAACCCTAACCCTAACCCCTACCCTACGCCGTACCCTCACCCGTACCCTATCCCATACCCTAAGCCGTACCCTAACCCTAACACTAACCCTAACCCTAACCCTAACCCTAAACTACCCTTGACTGCTTTTGCCTCCATTAGATTTCCTAAGCACTAGTGTTTTAAGGAACAGGTTAAAAAGAAAATCCTAATGTGATTTTTTTATAATGTGTTTATTCTTTATCTTATCCTAGTGACTAAAATCTTCTCCATGGCTGGACCCCAAATAATATTCCTTTACGTGCTAAGTGGTATCTAGAGAGTGGGATAGGTTTAATAAATACCCTAATCCTAACGTGTACCCTAACCCTAACCCATACCCTAACCCTAACGCGTACCCTAACCCTAACCCAAACCCTAACCCTAACACGTACGCTAGTCCTAACCCGTACCCTAAACCAATCCCTAACCCTAAAACTAACCCTAACCCTAACCCTAACCCTAACCCATACCCTACGCCGTACCCTCACCCGTACCCTAACCCGTACCCTAAGCCGTACCCTAACCCTAACCCTAACCCTAACCCATACGCTACGCCGTACCCTCACCCGTACCCTAACCCGTATCCTAAGCCGTACCCTAACCCTAACCCTAACCCTAACCTATACCCTACGCCGTACCCTCACCTGTACCCTAACCCGTACCCTAAGCCGTACCCTAACCCTAACCCTAACCCTAACCCTAACCCTAACCCCTACCCTACGCCGTACCCTAACCCGTACCCTAACCCGTATCCTAAGCCGTACCCTAACCCTAACCAATACCCTACGCAGTACCCTCACCCGTACCCTCACCCGTACCCTAAGCCGTACCCTAACCCTAACCCTAACCCTAACCCTAACCCTAACCCCTACCCTACGCCGTACCCTCACCCGTACCCTATCCCATACCCTAAGCCGTACCCTAACCCTAACACTAACCCTAACCCTAACCCTAACCCTAAACTACCCTTGACTGCTTTTGCCTCCATTAGATTTCCTAAGCACTAGTGTTTTAAGGAACAGGTTAAAAAGAAAATCCTAATGTGATTTTTTTATAATGTGTTTATTCTTTATCTTATCCTAGTGACTAAAATCTTCTCCATGGCTGGACCCCAAATAATATTCCTTTACGTGCTAAGTGGTATCTAGAGAGTGGGATAGGTTTAATAAATACCCTAATCCTAACGTGTACCCTAACCCTAACCCATACCCTAACCCTAACGCGTACCCTAACCCTAACCCAAACCCTAACCCTAACACGTACGCTAGTCCTAACCCGTACCCTAAACCAATCCCTAACCCTAAAACTAACCCTAACCCTAACCCTAACCCTAACCCATACCCTACGCCGTACCCTCACCCGTACCCTAACCCGTACCCTAAGCCGTACCCTAACCCTAACCCTAACCCTAACCCATACGCTACGCCGTACCCTCACCCGTACCCTAACCCGTATCCTAAGCCGTACCCTAACCCTAACCCTAACCCTAACCTATACCCTACGCCGTACCCTCACCTGTACCCTAACCCGTACCCTAAGCCGTACCCTAACCCTAACCCTAACCCTAACCCTAACCCTAACCCCTACCCTACGCCGTACCCTAACCCGTACCCTAACCCGTATCCTAAGCCGTACCCTAACCCTAACCAATACCCTACGCAGTACCCTCACCCGTACCCTCACCCGTACCCTAAGCCGTACCCTAACCCTAACCCTAACCCTAACCCTAACCCTAACCCCTACCCTACGCCGTACCCTCACCCGTACCCTATCCCATACCCTAAGCCGTACCCTAACCCTAACACTAACCCTAACCCTAACCCTAACCCTAAACTACCCTTGACTGCTTTTGCCTCCATTAGATTTCCTAAGCACTAGTGTTTTAAGGAACAGGTTAAAAAGAAAATCCTAATGTGATTTTTTTATAATGTGTTTATTCTTTATCTTATCCTAGTGACTAAAATCTTCTCCATGGCTGGACCCCAAATAATATTCCTTTACGTGCTAAGTGGTATCTAGAGAGTGGGATAGGTTTAATAAATACCCTAATCCTAACGTGTACCCTAACCCTAACCCATACCCTAACCCTAACGCGTACCCTAACCCTAACCCAAACCCTAACCCTAACACGTACGCTAGTCCTAACCCGTACCCTAAACCAATCCCTAACCCTAAAACTAACCCTAACCCTAACCCTAACCCTAACCCATACCCTACGCCGTACCCTCACCCGTACCCTAACCCGTACCCTAAGCCGTACCCTAACCCTAACCCTAACCCTAACCCATACGCTACGCCGTACCCTCACCCGTACCCTAACCCGTATCCTAAGCCGTACCCTAACCCTAACCCTAACCCTAACCTATACCCTACGCCGTACCCTCACCTGTACCCTAACCCGTACCCTAAGCCGTACCCTAACCCTAACCCTAACCCTAACCCTAACCCTAACCCCTACCCTACGCCGTACCCTAACCCGTACCCTAACCCGTATCCTAAGCCGTACCCTAACCCTAACCAATACCCTACGCAGTACCCTCACCCGTACCCTCACCCGTACCCTAAGCCGTACCCTAACCCTAACCCTAACCCTAACCCTAACCCTAACCCCTACCCTACGCCGTACCCTCACCCGTACCCTATCCCATACCCTAAGCCGTACCCTAACCCTAACACTAACCCTAACCCTAACCCTAACCCTAAACTACCCTTGACTGCTTTTGCCTCCATTAGATTTCCTAAGCACTAGTGTTTTAAGGAACAGGTTAAAAAGAAAATCCTAATGTGATTTTTTTATAATGTGTTTATTCTTTATCTTATCCTAGTGACTAAAATCTTCTCCATGGCTGGACCCCAAATAATATTCCTTTACGTGCTAAGTGGTATCTAGAGAGTGGGATAGGTTTAATAAATACCCTAATCCTAACGTGTACCCTAACCCTAACCCATACCCTAACCCTAACGCGTACCCTAACCCTAACCCAAACCCTAACCCTAACACGTACGCTAGTCCTAACCCGTACCCTAAACCAATCCCTAACCCTAAAACTAACCCTAACCCTAACCCTAACCCTAACCCATACCCTACGCCGTACCCTCACCCGTACCCTAACCCGTACCCTAAGCCGTACCCTAACCCTAACCCTAACCCTAACCCATACGCTACGCCGTACCCTCACCCGTACCCTAACCCGTATCCTAAGCCGTACCCTAACCCTAACCCTAACCCTAACCTATACCCTACGCCGTACCCTCACCTGTACCCTAACCCGTACCCTAAGCCGTACCCTAACCCTAACCCTAACCCTAACCCTAACCCTAACCCCTACCCTACGCCGTACCCTAACCCGTACCCTAACCCGTATCCTAAGCCGTACCCTAACCCTAACCAATACCCTACGCAGTACCCTCACCCGTACCCTCACCCGTACCCTAAGCCGTACCCTAACCCTAACCCTAACCCTAACCCTAACCCTAACCCCTACCCTACGCCGTACCCTCACCCGTACCCTATCCCATACCCTAAGCCGTACCCTAACCCTAACACTAACCCTAACCCTAACCCTAACCCTAAACTACCCTTGACTGCTTTTGCCTCCATTAGATTTCCTAAGCACTAGTGTTTTAAGGAACAGGTTAAAAAGAAAATCCTAATGTGATTTTTTTATAATGTGTTTATTCTTTATCTTATCCTAGTGACTAAAATCTTCTCCATGGCTGGACCCCAAATAATATTCCTTTACGTGCTAAGTGGTATCTAGAGAGTGGGATAGGTTTAATAAATACCCTAATCCTAACGTGTACCCTAACCCTAACCCATACCCTAACCCTAACGCGTACCCTAACCCTAACCCAAACCCTAACCCTAACACGTACGCTAGTCCTAACCCGTACCCTAAACCAATCCCTAACCCTAAAACTAACCCTAACCCTAACCCTAACCCTAACCCATACCCTACGCCGTACCCTCACCCGTACCCTAACCCGTACCCTAAGCCGTACCCTAACCCTAACCCTAACCCTAACCCATACGCTACGCCGTACCCTCACCCGTACCCTAACCCGTATCCTAAGCCGTACCCTAACCCTAACCCTAACCCTAACCTATACCCTACGCCGTACCCTCACCTGTACCCTAACCCGTACCCTAAGCCGTACCCTAACCCTAACCCTAACCCTAACCCTAACCCTAACCCCTACCCTACGCCGTACCCTAACCCGTACCCTAACCCGTATCCTAAGCCGTACCCTAACCCTAACCAATACCCTACGCAGTACCCTCACCCGTACCCTCACCCGTACCCTAAGCCGTACCCTAACCCTAACCCTAACCCTAACCCTAACCCTAACCCCTACCCTACGCCGTACCCTCACCCGTACCCTATCCCATACCCTAAGCCGTACCCTAACCCTAACACTAACCCTAACCCTAACCCTAACCCTAAACTACCCTTGACTGCTTTTGCCTCCATTAGATTTCCTAAGCACTAGTGTTTTAAGGAACAGGTTAAAAAGAAAATCCTAATGTGATTTTTTTATAATGTGTTTATTCTTTATCTTATCCTAGTGACTAAAATCTTCTCCATGGCTGGACCCCAAATAATATTCCTTTACGTGCTAAGTGGTATCTAGAGAGTGGGATAGGTTTAATAAATACCCTAATCCTAACGTGTACCCTAACCCTAACCCATACCCTAACCCTAACGCGTACCCTAACCCTAACCCAAACCCTAACCCTAACACGTACGCTAGTCCTAACCCGTACCCTAAACCAATCCCTAACCCTAAAACTAACCCTAACCCTAACCCTAACCCTAACCCATACCCTACGCCGTACCCTCACCCGTACCCTAACCCGTACCCTAAGCCGTACCCTAACCCTAACCCTAACCCTAACCCATACGCTACGCCGTACCCTCACCCGTACCCTAACCCGTATCCTAAGCCGTACCCTAACCCTAACCCTAACCCTAACCTATACCCTACGCCGTACCCTCACCTGTACCCTAACCCGTACCCTAAGCCGTACCCTAACCCTAACCCTAACCCTAACCCTAACCCTAACCCCTACCCTACGCCGTACCCTAACCCGTACCCTAACCCGTATCCTAAGCCGTACCCTAACCCTAACCAATACCCTACGCAGTACCCTCACCCGTACCCTCACCCGTACCCTAAGCCGTACCCTAACCCTAACCCTAACCCTAACCCTAACCCTAACCCCTACCCTACGCCGTACCCTCACCCGTACCCTATCCCATACCCTAAGCCGTACCCTAACCCTAACACTAACCCTAACCCTAACCCTAACCCTAAACTACCCTTGACTGCTTTTGCCTCCATTAGATTTCCTAAGCACTAGTGTTTTAAGGAACAGGTTAAAAAGAAAATCCTAATGTGATTTTTTTATAATGTGTTTATTCTTTATCTTATCCTAGTGACTAAAATCTTCTCCATGGCTGGACCCCAAATAATATTCCTTTACGTGCTAAGTGGTATCTAGAGAGTGGGATAGGTTTAATAAATACCCTAATCCTAACGTGTACCCTAACCCTAACCCATACCCTAACCCTAACGCGTACCCTAACCCTAACCCAAACCCTAACCCTAACACGTACGCTAGTCCTAACCCGTACCCTAAACCAATCCCTAACCCTAAAACTAACCCTAACCCTAACCCTAACCCTAACCCATACCCTACGCCGTACCCTCACCCGTACCCTAACCCGTACCCTAAGCCGTACCCTAACCCTAACCCTAACCCTAACCCATACGCTACGCCGTACCCTCACCCGTACCCTAACCCGTATCCTAAGCCGTACCCTAACCCTAACCCTAACCCTAACCTATACCCTACGCCGTACCCTCACCTGTACCCTAACCCGTACCCTAAGCCGTACCCTAACCCTAACCCTAACCCTAACCCTAACCCTAACCCCTACCCTACGCCGTACCCTAACCCGTACCCTAACCCGTATCCTAAGCCGTACCCTAACCCTAACCAATACCCTACGCAGTACCCTCACCCGTACCCTCACCCGTACCCTAAGCCGTACCCTAACCCTAACCCTAACCCTAACCCTAACCCTAACCCCTCCCTACGCCGTACCCTCACCCGTACCCTATCCCATACCCTAAGCCGTACCCTAACCCTAACACTAACCCTAACCCTAACCCTAACCCTAAACTACCCTTGACTGCTTTTGCCTCCATTAGATTTCCTAAGCACTAGTGTTTTAAGGAACAGGTTAAAAAGAAAATCCTAATGTGATTTTTTTATAATGTGTTTATTCTTTATCTTATCCTAGTGACTAAAATCTTCTCCATGGCTGGACCCCAAATAATATTCCTTTACGTGCTAAGTGGTATCTAGAGAGTGGGATAGGTTTAATAAATACCCTAATCCTAACGTGTACCCTAACCCTAACCCATACCCTAACCCTAACGCGTACCCTAACCCTAACCCAAACCCTAACCCTAACACGTACGCTAGTCCTAACCCGTACCCTAAACCAATCCCTAACCCTAAAACTAACCCTAACCCTAACCCTAACCCTAACCCATACCCTACGCCGTACCCTCACCCGTACCCTAACCCGTACCCTAAGCCGTACCCTAACCCTAACCCTAACCCTAACCCATACGCTACGCCGTACCCTCACCCGTACCCTAACCCGTATCCTAAGCCGTACCCTAACCCTAACCCTAACCCTAACCTATACCCTACGCCGTACCCTCACCTGTACCCTAACCCGTACCCTAAGCCGTACCCTAACCCTAACCCTAACCCTAACCCTAACCCTAACCCCTACCCTACGCCGTACCCTAACCCGTACCCTAACCCGTATCCTAAGCCGTACCCTAACCCTAACCAATACCCTACGCAGTACCCTCACCCGTACCCTCACCCGTACCCTAAGCCGTACCCTAACCCTAACCCTAACCCTAACCCTAACCCTAACCCCTACCCTACGCCGTACCCTCACCCGTACCCTATCCCATACCCTAAGCCGTACCCTAACCCTAACACTAACCCTAACCCTAACCCTAACCCTAAACTACCCTTGACTGCTTTTGCCTCCATTAGATTTCCTAAGCACTAGTGTTTTAAGGAACAGGTTAAAAAGAAAATCCTAATGTGATTTTTTTATAATGTGTTTATTCTTTATCTTATCCTAGTGACTAAAATCTTCTCCATGGCTGGACCCCAAATAATATTCCTTTACGTGCTAAGTGGTATCTAGAGAGTGGGATAGGTTTAATAAATACCCTAATCCTAACGTGTACCCTAACCCTAACCCATACCCTAACCCTAACGCGTACCCTAACCCTAACCCAAACCCTAACCCTAACACGTACGCTAGTCCTAACCCGTACCCTAAACCAATCCCTAACCCTAAAACTAACCCTAACCCTAACCCTAACCCTAACCCATACCCTACGCCGTACCCTCACCCGTACCCTAACCCGTACCCTAAGCCGTACCCTAACCCTAACCCTAACCCTAACCCATACGCTACGCCGTACCCTCACCCGTACCCTAACCCGTATCCTAAGCCGTACCCTAACCCTAACCCTAACCCTAACCTATACCCTACGCCGTACCCTCACCTGTACCCTAACCCGTACCCTAAGCCGTACCCTAACCCTAACCCTAACCCTAACCCTAACCCTAACCCCTACCCTACGCCGTACCCTAACCCGTACCCTAACCCGTATCCTAAGCCGTACCCTAACCCTAACCAATACCCTACGCAGTACCCTCACCCGTACCCTCACCCGTACCCTAAGCCGTACCCTAACCCTAACCCTAACCCTAACCCTAACCCTAACCCCTACCCTACGCCGTACCCTCACCCGTACCCTATCCCATACCCTAAGCCGTACCCTAACCCTAACACTAACCCTAACCCTAACCCTAACCCTAAACTACCCTTGACTGCTTTTGCCTCCATTAGATTTCCTAAGCACTAGTGTTTTAAGGAACAGGTTAAAAAGAAAATCCTAATGTGATTTTTTTATAATGTGTTTATTCTTTATCTTATCCTAGTGACTAAAATCTTCTCCATGGCTGGACCCCAAATAATATTCCTTTACGTGCTAAGTGGTATCTAGAGAGTGGGATAGGTTTAATAAATACCCTAATCCTAACGTGTACCCTAACCCTAACCCATACCCTAACCCTAACGCGTACCCTAACCCTAACCCAAACCCTAACCCTAACACGTACGCTAGTCCTAACCCGTACCCTAAACCAATCCCTAACCCTAAAACTAACCCTAACCCTAACCCTAACCCTAACCCATACCCTACGCCGTACCCTCACCCGTACCCTAACCCGTACCCTAAGCCGTACCCTAACCCTAACCCTAACCCTAACCCATACGCTACGCCGTACCCTCACCCGTACCCTAACCCGTATCCTAAGCCGTACCCTAACCCTAACCCTAACCCTAACCTATACCCTACGCCGTACCCTCACCTGTACCCTAACCCGTACCCTAAGCCGTACCCTAACCCTAACCCTAACCCTAACCCTAACCCTAACCCCTACCCTACGCCGTACCCTAACCCGTACCCTAACCCGTATCCTAAGCCGTACCCTAACCCTAACCAATACCCTACGCAGTACCCTCACCCGTACCCTCACCCGTACCCTAAGCCGTACCCTAACCCTAACCCTAACCCTAACCCTAACCCTAACCCCTACCCTACGCCGTACCCTCACCCGTACCCTATCCCATACCCTAAGCCGTACCCTAACCCTAACACTAACCCTAACCCTAACCCTAACCCTAAACTACCCTTGACTGCTTTTGCCTCCATTAGATTTCCTAAGCACTAGTGTTTTAAGGAACAGGTTAAAAAGAAAATCCTAATGTGATTTTTTTATAATGTGTTTATTCTTTATCTTATCCTAGTGACTAAAATCTTCTCCATGGCTGGACCCCAAATAATATTCCTTTACGTGCTAAGTGGTATCTAGAGAGTGGGATAGGTTTAATAAATACCCTAATCCTAACGTGTACCCTAACCCTAACCCATACCCTAACCCTAACGCGTACCCTAACCCTAACCCAAACCCTAACCCTAACACGTACGCTAGTCCTAACCCGTACCCTAAACCAATCCCTAACCCTAAAACTAACCCTAACCCTAACCCTAACCCTAACCCATACCCTACGCCGTACCCTCACCCGTACCCTAACCCGTACCCTAAGCCGTACCCTAACCCTAACCCTAACCCTAACCCATACGCTACGCCGTACCCTCACCCGTACCCTAACCCGTATCCTAAGCCGTACCCTAACCCTAACCCTAACCCTAACCTATACCCTACGCCGTACCCTCACCTGTACCCTAACCCGTACCCTAAGCCGTACCCTAACCCTAACCCTAACCCTAACCCTAACCCTAACCCCTACCCTACGCCGTACCCTAACCCGTACCCTAACCCGTATCCTAAGCCGTACCCTAACCCTAACCAATACCCTACGCAGTACCCTCACCCGTACCCTCACCCGTACCCTAAGCCGTACCCTAACCCTAACCCTAACCCTAACCCTAACCCTAACCCCTACCCTACGCCGTACCCTCACCCGTACCCTATCCCATACCCTAAGCCGTACCCTAACCCTAACACTAACCCTAACCCTAACCCTAACCCTAAACTACCCTTGACTGCTTTTGCCTCCATTAGATTTCCTAAGCACTAGTGTTTTAAGGAACAGGTTAAAAAGAAAATCCTAATGTGATTTTTTTATAATGTGTTTATTCTTTATCTTATCCTAGTGACTAAAATCTTCTCTAAAATCTTCTCCATGGCTGGACCCCAAATAATATTCCTTTACGTGCTAAGTGGTATCTAGAGAGTGGGATAGGTTTAATAAATACCCTAATCCTAACGTGTACCCTAACCCTAACCCATACCCTAACCCTAACGCGTACCCTAACCCTAACCCAAACCCTAACCCTAACACGTACGCTAGTCCTAACCCGTACCCTAAACCAATCCCTAACCCTAAAACTAACCCTAACCCTAACCCTAACCCTAACCCATACCCTACGCCGTACCCTCACCCGTACCCTAACCCGTACCCTAAGCCGTACCCTAACCCTAACCCTAACCCTAACCCATACGCTACGCCGTACCCTCACCCGTACCCTAACCCGTATCCTAAGCCGTACCCTAACCCTAACCCTAACCCTAACCTATACCCTACGCCGTACCCTCACCTGTACCCTAACCCGTACCCTAAGCCGTACCCTAACCCTAACCCTAACCCTAACCCTAACCCTAACCCCTACCCTACGCCGTACCCTAACCCGTACCCTAACCCGTATCCTAAGCCGTACCCTAACCCTAACCAATACCCTACGCAGTACCCTCACCCGTACCCTCACCCGTACCCTAAGCCGTACCCTAACCCTAACCCTAACCCTAACCCTAACCCTAACCCCTACCCTACGCCGTACCCTCACCCGTACCCTATCCCATACCCTAAGCCGTACCCTAACCCTAACACTAACCCTAACCCTAACCCTAACCCTAAACTACCCTTGACTGCTTTTGCCTCCATTAGATTTCCTAAGCACTAGTGTTTTAAGGAACAGGTTAAAAAGAAAATCCTAATGTGATTTTTTTATAATGTGTTTATTCTTTATCTTATCCTAGTGACTAAAATCTTCTCCATGGCTGGACCCCAAATAATATTCCTTTACGTGCTAAGTGGTATCTAGAGAGTGGGATAGGTTTAATAAATACCCTAATCCTAACGTGTACCCTAACCCTAACCCATACCCTAACCCTAACGCGTACCCTAACCCTAACCCAAACCCTAACCCTAACACGTACGCTAGTCCTAACCCGTACCCTAAACCAATCCCTAACCCTAAAACTAACCCTAACCCTAACCCTAACCCTAACCCATACCCTACGCCGTACCCTCACCCGTACCCTAACCCGTACCCTAAGCCGTACCCTAACCCTAACCCTAACCCTAACCCATACGCTACGCCGTACCCTCACCCGTACCCTAACCCGTATCCTAAGCCGTACCCTAACCCTAACCCTAACCCTAACCTATACCCTACGCCGTACCCTCACCTGTACCCTAACCCGTACCCTAAGCCGTACCCTAACCCTAACCCTAACCCTAACCCTAACCCTAACCCCTACCCTACGCCGTACCCTAACCCGTACCCTAACCCGTATCCTAAGCCGTACCCTAACCCTAACCAATACCCTACGCAGTACCCTCACCCGTACCCTCACCCGTACCCTAAGCCGTACCCTAACCCTAACCCTAACCCTAACCCTAACCCTAACCCCTACCCTACGCCGTACCCTCACCCGTACCCTATCCCATACCCTAAGCCGTACCCTAACCCTAACACTAACCCTAACCCTAACCCTAACCCTAAACTACCCTTGACTGCTTTTGCCTCCATTAGATTTCCTAAGCACTAGTGTTTTAAGGAACAGGTTAAAAAGAAAATCCTAATGTGATTTTTTTATAATGTGTTTATTCTTTATCTTATCCTAGTGACTAAAATCTTCTCCATGGCTGGACCCCAAATAATATTCCTTTACGTGCTAAGTGGTATCTAGAGAGTGGGATAGGTTTAATAAATACCCTAATCCTAACGTGTACCCTAACCCTAACCCATACCCTAACCCTAACGCGTACCCTAACCCTAACCCAAACCCTAACCCTAACACGTACGCTAGTCCTAACCCGTACCCTAAACCAATCCCTAACCCTAAAACTAACCCTAACCCTAACCCTAACCCTAACCCATACCCTACGCCGTACCCTCACCCGTACCCTAACCCGTACCCTAAGCCGTACCCTAACCCTAACCCTAACCCTAACCCATACGCTACGCCGTACCCTCACCCGTACCCTAACCCGTATCCTAAGCCGTACCCTAACCCTAACCCTAACCCTAACCTATACCCTACGCCGTACCCTCACCTGTACCCTAACCCGTACCCTAAGCCGTACCCTAACCCTAACCCTAACCCTAACCCTAACCCTAACCCCTACCCTACGCCGTACCCTAACCCGTACCCTAACCCGTATCCTAAGCCGTACCCTAACCCTAACCAATACCCTACGCAGTACCCTCACCCGTACCCTCACCCGTACCCTAAGCCGTACCCTAACCCTAACCCTAACCCTAACCCTAACCCTAACCCCTACCCTACGCCGTACCCTCACCCGTACCCTATCCCATACCCTAAGCCGTACCCTAACCCTAACACTAACCCTAACCCTAACCCTAACCCTAAACTACCCTTGACTGCTTTTGCCTCCATTAGATTTCCTAAGCACTAGTGTTTTAAGGAACAGGTTAAAAAGAAAATCCTAATGTGATTTTTTTATAATGTGTTTATTCTTTATCTTATCCTAGTGACTAAAATCTTCTCCATGGCTGGACCCCAAATAATATTCCTTTACGTGCTAAGTGGTATCTAGAGAGTGGGATAGGTTTAATAAATACCCTAATCCTAACGTGTACCCTAACCCTAACCCATACCCTAACCCTAACGCGTACCCTAACCCTAACCCAAACCCTAACCCTAACACGTACGCTAGTCCTAACCCGTACCCTAAACCAATCCCTAACCCTAAAACTAACCCTAACCCTAACCCTAACCCTAACCCATACCCTACGCCGTACCCTCACCCGTACCCTAACCCGTACCCTAAGCCGTACCCTAACCCTAACCCTAACCCTAACCCATACGCTACGCCGTACCCTCACCCGTACCCTAACCCGTATCCTAAGCCGTACCCTAACCCTAACCCTAACCCTAACCTATACCCTACGCCGTACCCTCACCTGTACCCTAACCCGTACCCTAAGCCGTACCCTAACCCTAACCCTAACCCTAACCCTAACCCTAACCCCTACCCTACGCCGTACCCTAACCCGTACCCTAACCCGTATCCTAAGCCGTACCCTAACCCTAACCAATACCCTACGCAGTACCCTCACCCGTACCCTCACCCGTACCCTAAGCCGTACCCTAACCCTAACCCTAACCCTAACCCTAACCCTAACCCCTACCCTACGCCGTACCCTCACCCGTACCCTATCCCATACCCTAAGCCGTACCCTAACCCTAACACTAACCCTAACCCTAACCCTAACCCTAAACTACCCTTGACTGCTTTTGCCTCCATTAGATTTCCTAAGCACTAGTGTTTTAAGGAACAGGTTAAAAAGAAAATCCTAATGTGATTTTTTTATAATGTGTTTATTCTTTATCTTATCCTAGTGACTAAAATCTTCTCCATGGCTGGACCCCAAATAATATTCCTTTACGTGCTAAGTGGTATCTAGAGAGTGGGATAGGTTTAATAAATACCCTAATCCTAACGTGTACCCTAACCCTAACCCATACCCTAACCCTAACGCGTACCCTAACCCTAACCCAAACCCTAACCCTAACACGTACGCTAGTCCTAACCCGTACCCTAAACCAATCCCTAACCCTAAAACTAACCCTAACCCTAACCCTAACCCTAACCCATACCCTACGCCGTACCCTCACCCGTACCCTAACCCGTACCCTAAGCCGTACCCTAACCCTAACCCTAACCCTAACCCATACGCTACGCCGTACCCTCACCCGTACCCTAACCCGTATCCTAAGCCGTACCCTAACCCTAACCCTAACCCTAACCTATACCCTACGCCGTACCCTCACCTGTACCCTAACCCGTACCCTAAGCCGTACCCTAACCCTAACCCTAACCCTAACCCTAACCCTAACCCCTACCCTACGCCGTACCCTAACCCGTACCCTAACCCGTATCCTAAGCCGTACCCTAACCCTAACCAATACCCTACGCAGTACCCTCACCCGTACCCTCACCCGTACCCTAAGCCGTACCCTAACCCTAACCCTAACCCTAACCCTAACCCTAACCCCTACCCTACGCCGTACCCTCACCCGTACCCTATCCCATACCCTAAGCCGTACCCTAACCCTAACACTAACCCTAACCCTAACCCTAACCCTAAACTACCCTTGACTGCTTTTGCCTCCATTAGATTTCCTAAGCACTAGTGTTTTAAGGAACAGGTTAAAAAGAAAATCCTAATGTGATTTTTTTATAATGTGTTTATTCTTTATCTTATCCTAGTGACTAAAATCTTCTCCATGGCTGGACCCCAAATAATATTCCTTTACGTGCTAAGTGGTATCTAGAGAGTGGGATAGGTTTAATAAATACCCTAATCCTAACGTGTACCCTAACCCTAACCCATACCCTAACCCTAACGCGTACCCTAACCCTAACCCAAACCCTAACCCTAACACGTACGCTAGTCCTAACCCGTACCCTAAACCAATCCCTAACCCTAAAACTAACCCTAACCCTAACCCTAACCCTAACCCATACCCTACGCCGTACCCTCACCCGTACCCTAACCCGTACCCTAAGCCGTACCCTAACCCTAACCCTAACCCTAACCCATACGCTACGCCGTACCCTCACCCGTACCCTAACCCGTATCCTAAGCCGTACCCTAACCCTAACCCTAACCCTAACCTATACCCTACGCCGTACCCTCACCTGTACCCTAACCCGTACCCTAAGCCGTACCCTAACCCTAACCCTAACCCTAACCCTAACCCTAACCCCTACCCTACGCCGTACCCTAACCCGTACCCTAACCCGTATCCTAAGCCGTACCCTAACCCTAACCAATACCCTACGCAGTACCCTCACCCGTACCCTCACCCGTACCCTAAGCCGTACCCTAACCCTAACCCTAACCCTAACCCTAACCCTAACCCCTACCCTACGCCGTACCCTCACCCGTACCCTATCCCATACCCTAAGCCGTACCCTAACCCTAACACTAACCCTAACCCTAACCCTAACCCTAAACTACCCTTGACTGCTTTTGCCTCCATTAGATTTCCTAAGCACTAGTGTTTTAAGGAACAGGTTAAAAAGAAAATCCTAATGTGATTTTTTTATAATGTGTTTATTCTTTATCTTATCCTAGTGACTAAAATCTTCTCCATGGCTGGACCCCAAATAATATTCCTTTACGTGCTAAGTGGTATCTAGAGAGTGGGATAGGTTTAATAAATACCCTAATCCTAACGTGTACCCTAACCCTAACCCATACCCTAACCCTAACGCGTACCCTAACCCTAACCCAAACCCTAACCCTAACACGTACGCTAGTCCTAACCCGTACCCTAAACCAATCCCTAACCCTAAAACTAACCCTAACCCTAACCCTAACCCTAACCCATACCCTACGCCGTACCCTCACCCGTACCCTAACCCGTACCCTAAGCCGTACCCTAACCCTAACCCTAACCCTAACCCATACGCTACGCCGTACCCTCACCCGTACCCTAACCCGTATCCTAAGCCGTACCCTAACCCTAACCCTAACCCTAACCTATACCCTACGCCGTACCCTCACCTGTACCCTAACCCGTACCCTAAGCCGTACCCTAACCCTAACCCTAACCCTAACCCTAACCCTAACCCCTACCCTACGCCGTACCCTAACCCGTACCCTAACCCGTATCCTAAGCCGTACCCTAACCCTAACCAATACCCTACGCAGTACCCTCACCCGTACCCTCACCCGTACCCTAAGCCGTACCCTAACCCTAACCCTAACCCTAACCCCTACCCTACGCCGTACCCTCACCCGTACCCTATCCCATACCCTAAGCCGTACCCTAACCCTAACACTAACCCTAACCCTAACCCTAACCCTAAACTACCCTTGACTGCTTTTGCCTCCATTAGATTTCCTAAGCACTAGTGTTTTAAGGAACAGGTTAAAAAGAAAATCCTAATGTGATTTTTTTATAATGTGTTTATTCTTTATCTTATCCTAGTGACTAAAATCTTCTCCATGGCTGGACCCCAAATAATATTCCTTTACGTGCTAAGTGGTATCTAGAGAGTGGGATAGGTTTAATAAATACCCTAATCCTAACGTGTACCCTAACCCTAACCCATACCCTAACCCTAACGCGTACCCTAACCCTAACCCAAACCCTAACCCTAACACGTACGCTAGTCCTAACCCGTACCCTAAACCAATCCCTAACCCTAAAACTAACCCTAACCCTAACCCTAACCCTAACCCATACCCTACGCCGTACCCTCACCCGTACCCTAACCCGTACCCTAAGCCGTACCCTAACCCTAACCCTAACCCTAACCCATACGCTACGCCGTACCCTCACCCGTACCCTAACCCGTATCCTAAGCCGTACCCTAACCCTAACCCTAACCCTAACCTATACCCTACGCCGTACCCTCACCTGTACCCTAACCCGTACCCTAAGCCGTACCCTAACCCTAACCCTAACCCTAACCCTAACCCTAACCCCTACCCTACGCCGTACCCTAACCCGTACCCTAACCCGTATCCTAAGCCGTACCCTAACCCTAACCAATACCCTACGCAGTACCCTCACCCGTACCCTCACCCGTACCCTAAGCCGTACCCTAACCCTAACCCTAACCCTAACCCTAACCCTAACCCCTACCCTACGCCGTACCCTCACCCGTACCCTATCCCATACCCTAAGCCGTACCCTAACCCTAACACTAACCCTAACCCTAACCCTAACCCTAAACTACCCTTGACTGCTTTTGCCTCCATTAGATTTCCTAAGCACTAGTGTTTTAAGGAACAGGTTAAAAAGAAAATCCTAATGTGATTTTTTTATAATGTGTTTATTCTTTATCTTATCCTAGTGACTAAAATCTTCTCCATGGCTGGACCCCAAATAATATTCCTTTACGTGCTAAGTGGTATCTAGAGAGTGGGATAGGTTTAATAAATACCCTAATCCTAACGTGTACCCTAACCCTAACCCATACCCTAACCCTAACGCGTACCCTAACCCTAACCCAAACCCTAACCCTAACACGTACGCTAGTCCTAACCCGTACCCTAAACCAATCCCTAACCCTAAAACTAACCCTAACCCTAACCCTAACCCTAACCCATACCCTACGCCGTACCCTCACCCGTACCCTAACCCGTACCCTAAGCCGTACCCTAACCCTAACCCTAACCCTAACCCATACGCTACGCCGTACCCTCACCCGTACCCTAACCCGTATCCTAAGCCGTACCCTAACCCTAACCCTAACCCTAACCTATACCCTACGCCGTACCCTCACCTGTACCCTAACCCGTACCCTAAGCCGTACCCTAACCCTAACCCTAACCCTAACCCTAACCCTAACCCCTACCCTACGCCGTACCCTAACCCGTACCCTAACCCGTATCCTAAGCCGTACCCTAACCCTAACCAATACCCTACGCAGTACCCTCACCCGTACCCTCACCCGTACCCTAAGCCGTACCCTAACCCTAACCCTAACCCTAACCCCTACCCTACGCCGTACCCTCACCCGTACCCTATCCCATACCCTAAGCCGTACCCTAACCCTAACACTAACCCTAACCCTAACCCTAACCCTAAACTACCCTTGACTGCTTTTGCCTCCATTAGATTTCCTAAGCACTAGTGTTTTAAGGAACAGGTTAAAAAGAAAATCCTAATGTGATTTTTTTATAATGTGTTTATTCTTTATCTTATCCTAGTGACTAAAATCTTCTCCATGGCTGGACCCCAAATAATATTCCTTTACGTGCTAAGTGGTATCTAGAGAGTGGGATAGGTTTAATAAATACCCTAATCCTAACGTGTACCCTAACCCTAACCCATACCCTAACCCTAACGCGTACCCTAACCCTAACCCAAACCCTAACCCTAACACGTACGCTAGTCCTAACCCGTACCCTAAACCAATCCCTAACCCTAAAACTAACCCTAACCCTAACCCTAACCCTAACCCATACCCTACGCCGTACCCTCACCCGTACCCTAACCCGTACCCTAAGCCGTACCCTAACCCTAACCCTAACCCTAACCCATACGCTACGCCGTACCCTCACCCGTACCCTAACCCGTATCCTAAGCCGTACCCTAACCCTAACCCTAACCCTAACCTATACCCTACGCCGTACCCTCACCTGTACCCTAACCCGTACCCTAAGCCGTACCCTAACCCTAACCCTAACCCTAACCCTAACCCTAACCCCTACCCTACGCCGTACCCTAACCCGTACCCTAACCCGTATCCTAAGCCGTACCCTAACCCTAACCAATACCCTACGCAGTACCCTCACCCGTACCCCACCCGTACCCTAAGCCGTACCCTAACCCTAACCCTAACCCTAACCCTAACCCTAACCCCTACCCTACGCCGTACCCTCACCCGTACCCTATCCCATACCCTAAGCCGTACCCTAACCCTAACACTAACCCTAACCCTAACCCTAACCCTAAACTACCCTTGACTGCTTTTGCCTCCATTAGATTTCCTAAGCACTAGTGTTTTAAGGAACAGGTTAAAAAGAAAATCCTAATGTGATTTTTTTATAATGTGTTTATTCTTTATCTTATCCTAGTGACTAAAATCTTCTCCATGGCTGGACCCCAAATAATATTCCTTTACGTGCTAAGTGGTATCTAGAGAGTGGGATAGGTTTAATAAATACCCTAATCCTAACGTGTACCCTAACCCTAACCCATACCCTAACCCTAACGCGTACCCTAACCCTAACCCAAACCCTAACCCTAACACGTACGCTAGTCCTAACCCGTACCCTAAACCAATCCCTAACCCTAAAACTAACCCTAACCCTAACCCTAACCCTAACCCATACCCTACGCCGTACCCTCACCCGTACCCTAACCCGTACCCTAAGCCGTACCCTAACCCTAACCCTAACCCTAACCCATACGCTACGCCGTACCCTCACCCGTACCCTAACCCGTATCCTAAGCCGTACCCTAACCCTAACCCTAACCCTAACCTATACCCTACGCCGTACCCTCACCTGTACCCTAACCCGTACCCTAAGCCGTACCCTAACCCTAACCCTAACCCTAACCCTAACCCTAACCCCTACCCTACGCCGTACCCTAACCCGTACCCTAACCCGTATCCTAAGCCGTACCCTAACCCTAACCAATACCCTACGCAGTACCCTCACCCGTACCCTCACCCGTACCCTAAGCCGTACCCTAACCCTAACCCTAACCCTAACCCTAACCCTAACCCCTACCCTACGCCGTACCCTCACCCGTACCCTATCCCATACCCTAAGCCGTACCCTAACCCTAACACTAACCCTAACCCTAACCCTAACCCTAAACTACCCTTGACTGCTTTTGCCTCCATTAGATTTCCTAAGCACTAGTGTTTTAAGGAACAGGTTAAAAAGAAAATCCTAATGTGATTTTTTTATAATGTGTTTATTCTTTATCTTATCCTAGTGACTAAAATCTTCTCCATGGCTGGACCCCAAATAATATTCCTTTACGTGCTAAGTGGTATCTAGAGAGTGGGATAGGTTTAATAAATACCCTAATCCTAACGTGTACCCTAACCCTAACCCATACCCTAACCCTAACGCGTACCCTAACCCTAACCCAAACCCTAACCCTAACACGTACGCTAGTCCTAACCCGTACCCTAAACCAATCCCTAACCCTAAAACTAACCCTAACCCTAACCCTAACCCTAACCCATACCCTACGCCGTACCCTCACCCGTACCCTAACCCGTACCCTAAGCCGTACCCTAACCCTAACCCTAACCCTAACCCATACGCTACGCCGTACCCTCACCCGTACCCTAACCCGTATCCTAAGCCGTACCCTAACCCTAACCCTAACCCTAACCTATACCCTACGCCGTACCCTCACCTGTACCCTAACCCGTACCCTAAGCCGTACCCTAACCCTAACCCTAACCCTAACCCTAACCCTAACCCCTACCCTACGCCGTACCCTAACCCGTACCCTAACCCGTATCCTAAGCCGTACCCTAACCCTAACCAATACCCTACGCAGTACCCTCACCCGTACCCTCACCCGTACCCTAAGCCGTACCCTAACCCTAACCCTAACCCTAACCCTAACCCTAACCCCTACCCTACGCCGTACCCTCACCCGTACCCTATCCCATACCCTAAGCCGTACCCTAACCCTAACACTAACCCTAACCCTAACCCTAACCCTAAACTACCCTTGACTGCTTTTGCCTCCATTAGATTTCCTAAGCACTAGTGTTTTAAGGAACAGGTTAAAAAGAAAATCCTAATGTGATTTTTTTATAATGTGTTTATTCTTTATCTTATCCTAGTGACTAAAATCTTCTCCATGGCTGGACCCCAAATAATATTCCTTTACGTGCTAAGTGGTATCTAGAGAGTGGGATAGGTTTAATAAATACCCTAATCCTAACGTGTACCCTAACCCTAACCCATACCCTAACCCTAACGCGTACCCTAACCCTAACCCAAACCCTAACCCTAACACGTACGCTAGTCCTAACCCGTACCCTAAACCAATCCCTAACCCTAAAACTAACCCTAACCCTAACCCTAACCCTAACCCATACCCTACGCCGTACCCTCACCCGTACCCTAACCCGTACCCTAAGCCGTACCCTAACCCTAACCCTAACCCTAACCCATACGCTACGCCGTACCCTCACCCGTACCCTAACCCGTATCCTAAGCCGTACCCTAACCCTAACCCTAACCCTAACCTATACCCTACGCCGTACCCTCACCTGTACCCTAACCCGTACCCTAAGCCGTACCCTAACCCTAACCCTAACCCTAACCCTAACCCTAACCCCTACCCTACGCCGTACCCTAACCCGTACCCTAACCCGTATCCTAAGCCGTACCCTAACCCTAACCAATACCCTACGCAGTACCCTCACCCGTACCCTCACCCGTACCCTAAGCCGTACCCTAACCCTAACCCTAACCCTAACCCTAACCCTAACCCCTACCCTACGCCGTACCCTCACCCGTACCCTATCCCATACCCTAAGCCGTACCCTAACCCTAACACTAACCCTAACCCTAACCCTAACCCTAAACTACCCTTGACTGCTTTTGCCTCCATTAGATTTCCTAAGCACTAGTGTTTTAAGGAACAGGTTAAAAAGAAAATCCTAATGTGATTTTTTTATAATGTGTTTATTCTTTATCTTATCCTAGTGACTAAAATCTTCTCCATGGCTGGACCCCAAATAATATTCCTTTACGTGCTAAGTGGTATCTAGAGAGTGGGATAGGTTTAATAAATACCCTAATCCTAACGTGTACCCTAACCCTAACCCATACCCTAACCCTAACGCGTACCCTAACCCTAACCCAAACCCTAACCCTAACACGTACGCTAGTCCTAACCCGTACCCTAAACCAATCCCTAACCCTAAAACTAACCCTAACCCTAACCCTAACCCTAACCCATACCCTACGCCGTACCCTCACCCGTACCCTAACCCGTACCCTAAGCCGTACCCTAACCCTAACCCTAACCCTAACCCATACGCTACGCCGTACCCTCACCCGTACCCTAACCCGTATCCTAAGCCGTACCCTAACCCTAACCCTAACCCTAACCTATACCCTACGCCGTACCCTCACCTGTACCCTAACCCGTACCCTAAGCCGTACCCTAACCCTAACCCTAACCCTAACCCTAACCCTAACCCCTACCCTACGCCGTACCCTAACCCGTACCCTAACCCGTATCCTAAGCCGTACCCTAACCCTAACCAATACCCTACGCAGTACCCTCACCCGTACCCTCACCCGTACCCTAAGCCGTACCCTAACCCTAACCCTAACCCTAACCCTAACCCTAACCCCTACCCTACGCCGTACCCTCACCCGTACCCTATCCCATACCCTAAGCCGTACCCTAACCCTAACACTAACCCTAACCCTAACCCTAACCCTAAACTACCCTTGACTGCTTTTGCCTCCATTAGATTTCCTAAGCACTAGTGTTTTAAGGAACAGGTTAAAAAGAAAATCCTAATGTGATTTTTTTATAATGTGTTTATTCTTTATCTTATCCTAGTGACTAAAATCTTCTCCATGGCTGGACCCCAAATAATATTCCTTTACGTGCTAAGTGGTATCTAGAGAGTGGGATAGGTTTAATAAATACCCTAATCCTAACGTGTACCCTAACCCTAACCCATACCCTAACCCTAACGCGTACCCTAACCCTAACCCAAACCCTAACCCTAACACGTACGCTAGTCCTAACCCGTACCCTAAACCAATCCCTAACCCTAAAACTAACCCTAACCCTAACCCTAACCCTAACCCATACCCTACGCCGTACCCTCACCCGTACCCTAACCCGTACCCTAAGCCGTACCCTAACCCTAACCCTAACCCTAACCCATACGCTACGCCGTACCCTCACCCGTACCCTAACCCGTATCCTAAGCCGTACCCTAACCCTAACCCTAACCCTAACCTATACCCTACGCCGTACCCTCACCTGTACCCTAACCCGTACCCTAAGCCGTACCCTAACCCTAACCCTAACCCTAACCCTAACCCTAACCCCTACCCTACGCCGTACCCTAACCCGTACCCTAACCCGTATCCTAAGCCGTACCCTAACCCTAACCAATACCCTACGCAGTACCCTCACCCGTACCCTCACCCGTACCCTAAGCCGTACCCTAACCCTAACCCTAACCCTAACCCTAACCCTAACCCCTACCCTACGCCGTACCCTCACCCGTACCCTATCCCATACCCTAAGCCGTACCCTAACCCTAACACTAACCCTAACCCTAACCCTAACCCTAAACTACCCTTGACTGCTTTTGCCTCCATTAGATTTCCTAAGCACTAGTGTTTTAAGGAACAGGTTAAAAAGAAAATCCTAATGTGATTTTTTTATAATGTGTTTATTCTTTATCTTATCCTAGTGACTAAAATCTTCTCCATGGCTGGACCCCAAATAATATTCCTTTACGTGCTAAGTGGTATCTAGAGAGTGGGATAGGTTTAATAAATACCCTAATCCTAACGTGTACCCTAACCCTAACCCATACCCTAACCCTAACGCGTACCCTAACCCTAACCCAAACCCTAACCCTAACACGTACGCTAGTCCTAACCCGTACCCTAAACCAATCCCTAACCCTAAAACTAACCCTAACCCTAACCCTAACCCTAACCCATACCCTACGCCGTACCCTCACCCGTACCCTAACCCGTACCCTAAGCCGTACCCTAACCCTAACCCTAACCCTAACCCATACGCTACGCCGTACCCTCACCCGTACCCTAACCCGTATCCTAAGCCGTACCCTAACCCTAACCCTAACCCTAACCTATACCCTACGCCGTACCCTCACCTGTACCCTAACCCGTACCCTAAGCCGTACCCTAACCCTAACCCTAACCCTAACCCTAACCCTAACCCCTACCCTACGCCGTACCCTAACCCGTACCCTAACCCGTATCCTAAGCCGTACCCTAACCCTAACCAATACCCTACGCAGTACCCTCACCCGTACCCTCACCCGTACCCTAAGCCGTACCCTAACCCTAACCCTAACCCTAACCCTAACCCTAACCCCTACCCTACGCCGTACCCTCACCCGTACCCTATCCCATACCCTAAGCCGTACCCTAACCCTAACACTAACCCTAACCCTAACCCTAACCCTAAACTACCCTTGACTGCTTTTGCCTCCATTAGATTTCCTAAGCACTAGTGTTTTAAGGAACAGGTTAAAAAGAAAATCCTAATGTGATTTTTTTATAATGTGTTTATTCTTTATCTTATCCTAGTGACTAAAATCTTCTCCATGGCTGGACCCCAAATAATATTCCTTTACGTGCTAAGTGGTATCTAGAGAGTGGGATAGGTTTAATAAATACCCTAATCCTAACGTGTACCCTAACCCTAACCCATACCCTAACCCTAACGCGTACCCTAACCCTAACCCAAACCCTAACCCTAACACGTACGCTAGTCCTAACCCGTACCCTAAACCAATCCCTAACCCTAAAACTAACCCTAACCCTAACCCTAACCCTAACCCATACCCTACGCCGTACCCTCACCCGTACCCTAACCCGTACCCTAAGCCGTACCCTAACCCTAACCCTAACCCTAACCCATACGCTACGCCGTACCCTCACCCGTACCCTAACCCGTATCCTAAGCCGTACCCTAACCCTAACCCTAACCCTAACCTATACCCTACGCCGTACCCTCACCTGTACCCTAACCCGTACCCTAAGCCGTACCCTAACCCTAACCCTAACCCTAACCCTAACCCTAACCCCTACCCTACGCCGTACCCTAACCCGTACCCTAACCCGTATCCTAAGCCGTACCCTAACCCTAACCAATACCCTACGCAGTACCCTCACCCGTACCCTCACCCGTACCCTAAGCCGTACCCTAACCCTAACCCTAACCCTAACCCTAACCCTAACCCCTACCCTACGCCGTACCCTCACCCGTACCCTATCCCATACCCTAAGCCGTACCCTAACCCTAACACTAACCCTAACCCTAACCCTAACCCTAAACTACCCTTGACTGCTTTTGCCTCCATTAGATTTCCTAAGCACTAGTGTTTTAAGGAACAGGTTAAAAAGAAAATCCTAATGTGATTTTTTTATAATGTGTTTATTCTTTATCTTATCCTAGTGACTAAAATCTTCTCCATGGCTGGACCCCAAATAATATTCCTTTACGTGCTAAGTGGTATCTAGAGAGTGGGATAGGTTTAATAAATACCCTAATCCTAACGTGTACCCTAACCCTAACCCATACCCTAACCCTAACGCGTACCCTAACCCTAACCCAAACCCTAACCCTAACACGTACGCTAGTCCTAACCCGTACCCTAAACCAATCCCTAACCCTAAAACTAACCCTAACCCTAACCCTAACCCTAACCCATACCCTACGCCGTACCCTCACCCGTACCCTAACCCGTACCCTAAGCCGTACCCTAACCCTAACCCTAACCCTAACCCATACGCTACGCCGTACCCTCACCCGTACCCTAACCCGTATCCTAAGCCGTACCCTAACCCTAACCCTAACCCTAACCTATACCCTACGCCGTACCCTCACCTGTACCCTAACCCGTACCCTAAGCCGTACCCTAACCCTAACCCTAACCCTAACCCTAACCCTAACCCCTACCCTACGCCGTACCCTAACCCGTACCCTAACCCGTATCCTAAGCCGTACCCTAACCCTAACCAATACCCTACGCAGTACCCTCACCCGTACCCTCACCCGTACCCTAAGCCGTACCCTAACCCTAACCCTAACCCTAACCCTAACCCTAACCCCTACCCTACGCCGTACCCTCACCCGTACCCTATCCCATACCCTAAGCCGTACCCTAACCCTAACACTAACCCTAACCCTAACCCTAACCCTAAACTACCCTTGACTGCTTTTGCCTCCATTAGATTTCCTAAGCACTAGTGTTTTAAGGAACAGGTTAAAAAGAAAATCCTAATGTGATTTTTTTATAATGTGTTTATTCTTTATCTTATCCTAGTGACTAAAATCTTCTCCATGGCTGGACCCCAAATAATATTCCTTTACGTGCTAAGTGGTATCTAGAGAGTGGGATAGGTTTAATAAATACCCTAATCCTAACGTGTACCCTAACCCTAACCCATACCCTAACCCTAACGCGTACCCTAACCCTAACCCAAACCCTAACCCTAACACGTACGCTAGTCCTAACCCGTACCCTAAACCAATCCCTAACCCTAAAACTAACCCTAACCCTAACCCTAACCCTAACCCATACCCTACGCCGTACCCTCACCCGTACCCTAACCCGTACCCTAAGCCGTACCCTAACCCTAACCCTAACCCTAACCCATACGCTACGCCGTACCCTCACCCGTACCCTAACCCGTATCCTAAGCCGTACCCTAACCCTAACCCTAACCCTAACCTATACCCTACGCCGTACCCTCACCTGTACCCTAACCCGTACCCTAAGCCGTACCCTAACCCTAACCCTAACCCTAACCCTAACCCTAACCCCTACCCTACGCCGTACCCTAACCCGTACCCTAACCCGTATCCTAAGCCGTACCCTAACCCTAACCAATACCCTACGCAGTACCCTCACCCGTACCCTCACCCGTACCCTAAGCCGTACCCTAACCCTAACCCTAACCCTAACCCTAACCCTAACCCCTACCCTACGCCGTACCCTCACCCGTACCCTATCCCATACCCTAAGCCGTACCCTAACCCTAACACTAACCCTAACCCTAACCCTAACCCTAAACTACCCTTGACTGCTTTTGCCTCCATTAGATTTCCTAAGCACTAGTGTTTTAAGGAACAGGTTAAAAAGAAAATCCTAATGTGATTTTTTTATAATGTGTTTATTCTTTATCTTATCCTAGTGACTAAAATCTTCTCCATGGCTGGACCCCAAATAATATTCCTTTACGTGCTAAGTGGTATCTAGAGAGTGGGATAGGTTTAATAAATACCCTAATCCTAACGTGTACCCTAACCCTAACCCATACCCTAACCCTAACGCGTACCCTAACCCTAACCCAAACCCTAACCCTAACACGTACGCTAGTCCTAACCCGTACCCTAAACCAATCCCTAACCCTAAAACTAACCCTAACCCTAACCCTAACCCTAACCCATACCCTACGCCGTACCCTCACCCGTACCCTAACCCGTACCCTAAGCCGTACCCTAACCCTAACCCTAACCCTAACCCATACGCTACGCCGTACCCTCACCCGTACCCTAACCCGTATCCTAAGCCGTACCCTAACCCTAACCCTAACCCTAACCTATACCCTACGCCGTACCCTCACCTGTACCCTAACCCGTACCCTAAGCCGTACCCTAACCCTAACCCTAACCCTAACCCTAACCCTAACCCCTACCCTACGCCGTACCCTAACCCGTACCCTAACCCGTATCCTAAGCCGTACCCTAACCCTAACCAATACCCTACGCAGTACCCTCACCCGTACCCTCACCCGTACCCTAAGCCGTACCCTAACCCTAACCCTAACCCTAACCCTAACCCTAACCCCTACCCTACGCCGTACCCTCACCCGTACCCTATCCCATACCCTAAGCCGTACCCTAACCCTAACACTAACCCTAACCCTAACCCTAACCCTAAACTACCCTTGACTGCTTTTGCCTCCATTAGATTTCCTAAGCACTAGTGTTTTAAGGAACAGGTTAAAAAGAAAATCCTAATGTGATTTTTTTATAATGTGTTTATTCTTTATCTTATCCTAGTGACTAAAATCTTCTCCATGGCTGGACCCCAAATAATATTCCTTTACGTGCTAAGTGGTATCTAGAGAGTGGGATAGGTTTAATAAATACCCTAATCCTAACGTGTACCCTAACCCTAACCCATACCCTAACCCTAACGCGTACCCTAACCCTAACCCAAACCCTAACCCTAACACGTACGCTAGTCCTAACCCGTACCCTAAACCAATCCCTAACCCTAAAACTAACCCTAACCCTAACCCTAACCCTAACCCATACCCTACGCCGTACCCTCACCCGTACCCTAACCCGTACCCTAAGCCGTACCCTAACCCTAACCCTAACCCTAACCCATACGCTACGCCGTACCCTCACCCGTACCCTAACCCGTATCCTAAGCCGTACCCTAACCCTAACCCTAACCCTAACCTATACCCTACGCCGTACCCTCACCTGTACCCTAACCCGTACCCTAAGCCGTACCCTAACCCTAACCCTAACCCTAACCCTAACCCTAACCCCTACCCTACGCCGTACCCTAACCCGTACCCTAACCCGTATCCTAAGCCGTACCCTAACCCTAACCAATACCCTACGCAGTACCCTCACCCGTACCCTCACCCGTACCCTAAGCCGTACCCTAACCCTAACCCTAACCCTAACCCTAACCCTAACCCCTACCCTACGCCGTACCCTCACCCGTACCCTATCCCATACCCTAAGCCGTACCCTAACCCTAACACTAACCCTAACCCTAACCCTAACCCTAAACTACCCTTGACTGCTTTTGCCTCCATTAGATTTCCTAAGCACTAGTGTTTTAAGGAACAGGTTAAAAAGAAAATCCTAATGTGATTTTTTTATAATGTGTTTATTCTTTATCTTATCCTAGTGACTAAAATCTTCTCCATGGCTGGACCCCAAATAATATTCCTTTACGTGCTAAGTGGTATCTAGAGAGTGGGATAGGTTTAATAAATACCCTAATCCTAACGTGTACCCTAACCCTAACCCATACCCTAACCCTAACGCGTACCCTAACCCTAACCCAAACCCTAACCCTAACACGTACGCTAGTCCTAACCCGTACCCTAAACCAATCCCTAACCCTAAAACTAACCCTAACCCTAACCCTAACCCTAACCCATACCCTACGCCGTACCCTCACCCGTACCCTAACCCGTACCCTAAGCCGTACCCTAACCCTAACCCTAACCCTAACCCATACGCTACGCCGTACCCTCACCCGTACCCTAACCCGTATCCTAAGCCGTACCCTAACCCTAACCCTAACCCTAACCTATACCCTACGCCGTACCCTCACCTGTACCCTAACCCGTACCCTAAGCCGTACCCTAACCCTAACCCTAACCCTAACCCTAACCCTAACCCCTACCCTACGCCGTACCCTAACCCGTACCCTAACCCGTATCCTAAGCCGTACCCTAACCCTAACCAATACCCTACGCAGTACCCTCACCCGTACCCTCACCCGTACCCTAAGCCGTACCCTAACCCTAACCCTAACCCTAACCCTAACCCTAACCCCTACCCTACGCCGTACCCTCACCCGTACCCTATCCCATACCCTAAGCCGTACCCTAACCCTAACACTAACCCTAACCCTAACCCTAACCCTAAACTACCCTTGACTGCTTTTGCCTCCATTAGATTTCCTAAGCACTAGTGTTTTAAGGAACAGGTTAAAAAGAAAATCCTAATGTGATTTTTTTATAATGTGTTTATTCTTTATCTTATCCTAGTGACTAAAATCTTCTCCATGGCTGGACCCCAAATAATATTCCTTTACGTGCTAAGTGGTATCTAGAGAGTGGGATAGGTTTAATAAATACCCTAATCCTAACGTGTACCCTAACCCTAACCCATACCCTAACCCTAACGCGTACCCTAACCCTAACCCAAACCCTAACCCTAACACGTACGCTAGTCCTAACCCGTACCCTAAACCAATCCCTAACCCTAAAACTAACCCTAACCCTAACCCTAACCCTAACCCATACCCTACGCCGTACCCTCACCCGTACCCTAACCCGTACCCTAAGCCGTACCCTAACCCTAACCCTAACCCTAACCCATACGCTACGCCGTACCCTCACCCGTACCCTAACCCGTATCCTAAGCCGTACCCTAACCCTAACCCTAACCCTAACCTATACCCTACGCCGTACCCTCACCTGTACCCTAACCCGTACCCTAAGCCGTACCCTAACCCTAACCCTAACCCTAACCCTAACCCTAACCCCTACCCTACGCCGTACCCTAACCCGTACCCTAACCCGTATCCTAAGCCGTACCCTAACCCTAACCAATACCCTACGCAGTACCCTCACCCGTACCCTCACCCGTACCCTAAGCCGTACCCTAACCCTAACCCTAACCCTAACCCTAACCCTAACCCCTACCCTACGCCGTACCCTCACCCGTACCCTATCCCATACCCTAAGCCGTACCCTAACCCTAACACTAACCCTAACCCTAACCCTAACCCTAAACTACCCTTGACTGCTTTTGCCTCCATTAGATTTCCTAAGCACTAGTGTTTTAAGGAACAGGTTAAAAAGAAAATCCTAATGTGATTTTTTTATAATGTGTTTATTCTTTATCTTATCCTAGTGACTAAAATCTTCTCCATGGCTGGACCCCAAATAATATTCCTTTACGTGCTAAGTGGTATCTAGAGAGTGGGATAGGTTTAATAAATACCCTAATCCTAACGTGTACCCTAACCCTAACCCATACCCTAACCCTAACGCGTACCCTAACCCTAACCCAAACCCTAACCCTAACACGTACGCTAGTCCTAACCCGTACCCTAAACCAATCCCTAACCCTAAAACTAACCCTAACCCTAACCCTAACCCTAACCCATACCCTACGCCGTACCCTCACCCGTACCCTAACCCGTACCCTAAGCCGTACCCTAACCCTAACCCTAACCCTAACCCATACGCTACGCCGTACCCTCACCCGTACCCTAACCCGTATCCTAAGCCGTACCCTAACCCTAACCCTAACCCTAACCTATACCCTACGCCGTACCCTCACCTGTACCCTAACCCGTACCCTAAGCCGTACCCTAACCCTAACCCTAACCCTAACCCTAACCCTAACCCCTACCCTACGCCGTACCCTAACCCGTACCCTAACCCGTATCCTAAGCCGTACCCTAACCCTAACCAATACCCTACGCAGTACCCTCACCCGTACCCTCACCCGTACCCTAAGCCGTACCCTAACCCTAACCCTAACCCTAACCCTAACCCTAACCCCTACCCTACGCCGTACCCTCACCCGTACCCTATCCCATACCCTAAGCCGTACCCTAACCCTAACACTAACCCTAACCCTAACCCTAACCCTAAACTACCCTTGACTGCTTTTGCCTCCATTAGATTTCCTAAGCACTAGTGTTTTAAGGAACAGGTTAAAAAGAAAATCCTAATGTGATTTTTTTATAATGTGTTTATTCTTTATCTTATCCTAGTGACTAAAATCTTCTCCATGGCTGGACCCCAAATAATATTCCTTTACGTGCTAAGTGGTATCTAGAGAGTGGGATAGGTTTAATAAATACCCTAATCCTAACGTGTACCCTAACCCTAACCCATACCCTAACCCTAACGCGTACCCTAACCCTAACCCAAACCCTAACCCTAACACGTACGCTAGTCCTAACCCGTACCCTAAACCAATCCCTAACCCTAAAACTAACCCTAACCCTAACCCTAACCCTAACCCATACCCTACGCCGTACCCTCACCCGTACCCTAACCCGTACCCTAAGCCGTACCCTAACCCTAACCCTAACCCTAACCCATACGCTACGCCGTACCCTCACCCGTACCCTAACCCGTATCCTAAGCCGTACCCTAACCCTAACCCTAACCCTAACCTATACCCTACGCCGTACCCTCACCTGTACCCTAACCCGTACCCTAAGCCGTACCCTAACCCTAACCCTAACCCTAACCCTAACCCTAACCCCTACCCTACGCCGTACCCTAACCCGTACCCTAACCCGTATCCTAAGCCGTACCCTAACCCTAACCAATACCCTACGCAGTACCCTCACCCGTACCCTCACCCGTACCCTAAGCCGTACCCTAACCCTAACCCTAACCCTAACCCTAACCCTAACCCCTACCCTACGCCGTACCCTCACCCGTACCCTATCCCATACCCTAAGCCGTACCCTAACCCTAACACTAACCCTAACCCTAACCCTAACCCTAAACTACCCTTGACTGCTTTTGCCTCCATTAGATTTCCTAAGCACTAGTGTTTTAAGGAACAGGTTAAAAAGAAAATCCTAATGTGATTTTTTTATAATGTGTTTATTCTTTATCTTATCCTAGTGACTAAAATCTTCTCCATGGCTGGACCCCAAATAATATTCCTTTACGTGCTAAGTGGTATCTAGAGAGTGGGATAGGTTTAATAAATACCCTAATCCTAACGTGTACCCTAACCCTAACCCATACCCTAACCCTAACGCGTACCCTAACCCTAACCCAAACCCTAACCCTAACACGTACGCTAGTCCTAACCCGTACCCTAAACCAATCCCTAACCCTAAAACTAACCCTAACCCTAACCCTAACCCTAACCCATACCCTACGCCGTACCCTCACCCGTACCCTAACCCGTACCCTAAGCCGTACCCTAACCCTAACCCTAACCCTAACCCATACGCTACGCCGTACCCTCACCCGTACCCTAACCCGTATCCTAAGCCGTACCCTAACCCTAACCCTAACCCTAACCTATACCCTACGCCGTACCCTCACCTGTACCCTAACCCGTACCCTAAGCCGTACCCTAACCCTAACCCTAACCCTAACCCTAACCCTAACCCCTACCCTACGCCGTACCCTAACCCGTACCCTAACCCGTATCCTAAGCCGTACCCTAACCCTAACCAATACCCTACGCAGTACCCTCACCCGTACCCTCACCCGTACCCTAAGCCGTACCCTAACCCTAACCCTAACCCTAACCCTAACCCTAACCCCTACCCTACGCCGTACCCTCACCCGTACCCTATCCCATACCCTAAGCCGTACCCTAACCCTAACACTAACCCTAACCCTAACCCTAACCCTAAACTACCCTTGACTGCTTTTGCCTCCATTAGATTTCCTAAGCACTAGTGTTTTAAGGAACAGGTTAAAAAGAAAATCCTAATGTGATTTTTTTATAATGTGTTTATTCTTTATCTTATCCTAGTGACTAAAATCTTCTCCATGGCTGGACCCCAAATAATATTCCTTTACGTGCTAAGTGGTATCTAGAGAGTGGGATAGGTTTAATAAATACCCTAATCCTAACGTGTACCCTAACCCTAACCCATACCCTAACCCTAACGCGTACCCTAACCCTAACCCAAACCCTAACCCTAACACGTACGCTAGTCCTAACCCGTACCCTAAACCAATCCCTAACCCTAAAACTAACCCTAACCCTAACCCTAACCCTAACCCATACCCTACGCCGTACCCTCACCCGTACCCTAACCCGTACCCTAAGCCGTACCCTAACCCTAACCCTAACCCTAACCCATACGCTACGCCGTACCCTCACCCGTACCCTAACCCGTATCCTAAGCCGTACCCTAACCCTAACCCTAACCCTAACCTATACCCTACGCCGTACCCTCACCTGTACCCTAACCCGTACCCTAAGCCGTACCCTAACCCTAACCCTAACCCTAACCCTAACCCTAACCCCTACCCTACGCCGTACCCTAACCCGTACCCTAACCCGTATCCTAAGCCGTACCCTAACCCTAACCAATACCCTACGCAGTACCCTCACCCGTACCCTCACCCGTACCCTAAGCCGTACCCTAACCCTAACCCTAACCCTAACCCTAACCCTAACCCCTACCCTACGCCGTACCCTCACCCGTACCCTATCCCATACCCTAAGCCGTACCCTAACCCTAACACTAACCCTAACCCTAACCCTAACCCTAAACTACCCTTGACTGCTTTTGCCTCCATTAGATTTCCTAAGCACTAGTGTTTTAAGGAACAGGTTAAAAAGAAAATCCTAATGTGATTTTTTTATAATGTGTTTATTCTTTATCTTATCCTAGTGACTAAAATCTTCTCCATGGCTGGACCCCAAATAATATTCCTTTACGTGCTAAGTGGTATCTAGAGAGTGGGATAGGTTTAATAAATACCCTAATCCTAACGTGTACCCTAACCCTAACCCATACCCTAACCCTAACGCGTACCCTAACCCTAACCCAAACCCTAACCCTAACACGTACGCTAGTCCTAACCCGTACCCTAAACCAATCCCTAACCCTAAAACTAACCCTAACCCTAACCCTAACCCTAACCCATACCCTACGCCGTACCCTCACCCGTACCCTAACCCGTACCCTAAGCCGTACCCTAACCCTAACCCTAACCCTAACCCATACGCTACGCCGTACCCTCACCCGTACCCTAACCCGTATCCTAAGCCGTACCCTAACCCTAACCCTAACCCTAACCTATACCCTACGCCGTACCCTCACCTGTACCCTAACCCGTACCCTAAGCCGTACCCTAACCCTAACCCTAACCCTAACCCTAACCCTAACCCCTACCCTACGCCGTACCCTAACCCGTACCCTAACCCGTATCCTAAGCCGTACCCTAACCCTAACCAATACCCTACGCAGTACCCTCACCCGTACCCTCACCCGTACCCTAAGCCGTACCCTAACCCTAACCCTAACCCTAACCCTAACCCTAACCCCTACCCTACGCCGTACCCTCACCCGTACCCTATCCCATACCCTAAGCCGTACCCTAACCCTAACACTAACCCTAACCCTAACCCTAACCCTAAACTACCCTTGACTGCTTTTGCCTCCATTAGATTTCCTAAGCACTAGTGTTTTAAGGAACAGGTTAAAAAGAAAATCCTAATGTGATTTTTTTATAATGTGTTTATTCTTTATCTTATCCTAGTGACTAAAATCTTCTCCATGGCTGGACCCCAAATAATATTCCTTTACGTGCTAAGTGGTATCTAGAGAGTGGGATAGGTTTAATAAATACCCTAACCCTAACGCGTACCCTAACCCTAACCCAAACCCTAACCCTAACACGTACGCTAGTCCTAACCCGTACCCTAAACCAATCCCTAACCCTAAAACTAACCCTAACCCTAACCCTAACCCTAACCCATACCCTACGCCGTACCCTCACCCGTACCCTAACCCGTACCCTAAGCCGTACCCTAACCCTAACCCTAACCCTAACCCATACGCTACGCCGTACCCTCACCCGTACCCTAACCCGTATCCTAAGCCGTACCCTAACCCTAACCCTAACCCTAACCTATACCCTACGCCGTACCCTCACCTGTACCCTAACCCGTACCCTAAGCCGTACCCTAACCCTAACCCTAACCCTAACCCTAACCCTAACCCCTACCCTACGCCGTACCCTAACCCGTACCCTAACCCGTATCCTAAGCCGTACCCTAACCCTAACCAATACCCTACGCAGTACCCTCACCCGTACCCTCACCCGTACCCTAAGCCGTACCCTAACCCTAACCCTAACCCTAACCCTAACCCTAACCCCTACCCTACGCCGTACCCTCACCCGTACCCTATCCCATACCCTAAGCCGTACCCTAACCCTAACACTAACCCTAACCCTAACCCTAACCCTAAACTACCCTTGACTGCTTTTGCCTCCATTAGATTTCCTAAGCACTAGTGTTTTAAGGAACAGGTTAAAAAGAAAATCCTAATGTGATTTTTTTATAATGTGTTTATTCTTTATCTTATCCTAGTGACTAAAATCTTCTCCATGGCTGGACCCCAAATAATATTCCTTTACGTGCTAAGTGGTATCTAGAGAGTGGGATAGGTTTAATAAATACCCTAATCCTAACGTGTACCCTAACCCTAACCCATACCCTAACCCTAACGCGTACCCTAACCCTAACCCAAACCCTAACCCTAACACGTACGCTAGTCCTAACCCGTACCCTAAACCAATCCCTAACCCTAAAACTAACCCTAACCCTAACCCTAACCCTAACCCATACCCTACGCCGTACCCTCACCCGTACCCTAACCCGTACCCTAAGCCGTACCCTAACCCTAACCCTAACCCTAACCCATACGCTACGCCGTACCCTCACCCGTACCCTAACCCGTATCCTAAGCCGTACCCTAACCCTAACCCTAACCCTAACCTATACCCTACGCCGTACCCTCACCTGTACCCTAACCCGTACCCTAAGCCGTACCCTAACCCTAACCCTAACCCTAACCCTAACCCTAACCCCTACCCTACGCCGTACCCTAACCCGTACCCTAACCCGTATCCTAAGCCGTACCCTAACCCTAACCAATACCCTACGCAGTACCCTCACCCGTACCCTCACCCGTACCCTAAGCCGTACCCTAACCCTAACCCTAACCCTAACCCTAACCCTAACCCCTACCCTACGCCGTACCCTCACCCGTACCCTATCCCATACCCTAAGCCGTACCCTAACCCTAACACTAACCCTAACCCTAACCCTAACCCTAAACTACCCTTGACTGCTTTTGCCTCCATTAGATTTCCTAAGCACTAGTGTTTTAAGGAACAGGTTAAAAAGAAAATCCTAATGTGATTTTTTTATAATGTGTTTATTCTTTATCTTATCCTAGTGACTAAAATCTTCTCCATGGCTGGACCCCAAATAATATTCCTTTACGTGCTAAGTGGTATCTAGAGAGTGGGATAGGTTTAATAAATACCCTAATCCTAACGTGTACCCTAACCCTAACCCATACCCTAACCCTAACGCGTACCCTAACCCTAACCCAAACCCTAACCCTAACACGTACGCTAGTCCTAACCCGTACCCTAAACCAATCCCTAACCCTAAAACTAACCCTAACCCTAACCCTAACCCTAACCCATACCCTACGCCGTACCCTCACCCGTACCCTAACCCGTACCCTAAGCCGTACCCTAACCCTAACCCTAAC
This sequence comes from Eubalaena glacialis, assembly GCF_028564815.1. Lineage (NCBI taxonomy): Eukaryota > Metazoa > Chordata > Mammalia > Artiodactyla > Balaenidae > Eubalaena > Eubalaena glacialis. The sequence goes on from NW_026871523.1 coordinate 105,668, forward strand.
CCTAACCCATACGCTACGCCGTACCCTCACCCGTACCCTAACCCGTATCCTAAGCCGTACCCTAACCCTAACCCTAACCCTAACCTATACCCTACGCCGTACCCTCACCTGTACCCTAACCCGTACCCTAAGCCGTACCCTAACCCTAACCCTAACCCTAACCCTAACCCTAACCCCTACCCTACGCCGTACCCTAACCCGTACCCTAACCCGTATCCTAAGCCGTACCCTAACCCTAACCAATACCCTACGCAGTACCCTCACCCGTACCCTCACCCGTACCCTAAGCCGTACCCTAACCCTAACCCTAACCCTAACCCTAACCCTAACCCCTACCCTACGCCGTACCCTCACCCGTACCCTATCCCATACCCTAAGCCGTACCCTAACCCTAACACTAACCCTAACCCTAACCCTAACCCTAAACTACCCTTGACTGCTTTTGCCTCCATTAGATTTCCTAAGCACTAGTGTTTTAAGGAACAGGTTAAAAAGAAAATCCTAATGTGATTTTTTTATAATGTGTTTATTCTTTATCTTATCCTAGTGACTAAAATCTTCTCCATGGCTGGACCCCAAATAATATTCCTTTACGTGCTAAGTGGTATCTAGAGAGTGGGATAGGTTTAATAAATACCCTAATCCTAACGTGTACCCTAACCCTAACCCATACCCTAACCCTAACGCGTACCCTAACCCTAACCCAAACCCTAACCCTAACACGTACGCTAGTCCTAACCCGTACCCTAAACCAATCCCTAACCCTAAAACTAACCCTAACCCTAACCCTAACCCTAACCCATACCCTACGCCGTACCCTCACCCGTACCCTAACCCGTACCCTAAGCCGTACCCTAACCCTAACCCTAACCCTAACCCATACGCTACGCCGTACCCTCACCCGTACCCTAACCCGTATCCTAAGCCGTACCCTAACCCTAACCCTAACCCTAACCTATACCCTACGCCGTACCCTCACCTGTACCCTAACCCGTACCCTAAGCCGTACCCTAACCCTAACCCTAACCCTAACCCTAACCCTAACCCCTACCCTACGCCGTACCCTAACCCGTACCCTAACCCGTATCCTAAGCCGTACCCTAACCCTAACCAATACCCTACGCAGTACCCTCACCCGTACCCTCACCCGTACCCTAAGCCGTACCCTAACCCTAACCCTAACCCTAACCCTAACCCTAACCCCTACCCTACGCCGTACCCTCACCCGTACCCTATCCCATACCCTAAGCCGTACCCTAACCCTAACACTAACCCTAACCCTAACCCTAACCCTAAACTACCCTTGACTGCTTTTGCCTCCATTAGATTTCCTAAGCACTAGTGTTTTAAGGAACAGGTTAAAAAGAAAATCCTAATGTGATTTTTTTATAATGTGTTTATTCTTTATCTTATCCTAGTGACTAAAATCTTCTCCATGGCTGGACCCCAAATAATATTCCTTTACGTGCTAAGTGGTATCTAGAGAGTGGGATAGGTTTAATAAATACCCTAATCCTAACGTGTACCCTAACCCTAACCCATACCCTAACCCTAACGCGTACCCTAACCCTAACCCAAACCCTAACCCTAACACGTACGCTAGTCCTAACCCGTACCCTAAACCAATCCCTAACCCTAAAACTAACCCTAACCCTAACCCTAACCCTAACCCATACCCTACGCCGTACCCTCACCCGTACCCTAACCCGTACCCTAAGCCGTACCCTAACCCTAACCCTAACCCTAACCCATACGCTACGCCGTACCCTCACCCGTACCCTAACCCGTATCCTAAGCCGTACCCTAACCCTAACCCTAACCCTAACCTATACCCTACGCCGTACCCTCACCTGTACCCTAACCCGTACCCTAAGCCGTACCCTAACCCTAACCCTAACCCTAACCCTAACCCTAACCCCTACCCTACGCCGTACCCTAACCCGTACCCTAACCCGTATCCTAAGCCGTACCCTAACCCTAACCAATACCCTACGCAGTACCCTCACCCGTACCCTCACCCGTACCCTAAGCCGTACCCTAACCCTAACCCTAACCCTAACCCTAACCCTAACCCCTACCCTACGCCGTACCCTCACCCGTACCCTATCCCATACCCTAAGCCGTACCCTAACCCTAACACTAACCCTAACCCTAACCCTAACCCTAAACTACCCTTGACTGCTTTTGCCTCCATTAGATTTCCTAAGCACTAGTGTTTTAAGGAACAGGTTAAAAAGAAAATCCTAATGTGATTTTTTTATAATGTGTTTATTCTTTATCTTATCCTAGTGACTAAAATCTTCTCCATGGCTGGACCCCAAATAATATTCCTTTACGTGCTAAGTGGTATCTAGAGAGTGGGATAGGTTTAATAAATACCCTAATCCTAACGTGTACCCTAACCCTAACCCATACCCTAACCCTAACGCGTACCCTAACCCTAACCCAAACCCTAACCCTAACACGTACGCTAGTCCTAACCCGTACCCTAAACCAATCCCTAACCCTAAAACTAACCCTAACCCTAACCCTAACCCTAACCCATACCCTACGCCGTACCCTCACCCGTACCCTAACCCGTACCCTAAGCCGTACCCTAACCCTAACCCTAACCCTAACCCATACGCTACGCCGTACCCTCACCCGTACCCTAACCCGTATCCTAAGCCGTACCCTAACCCTAACCCTAACCCTAACCTATACCCTACGCCGTACCCTCACCTGTACCCTAACCCGTACCCTAAGCCGTACCCTAACCCTAACCCTAACCCTAACCCTAACCCTAACCCCTACCCTACGCCGTACCCTAACCCGTACCCTAACCCGTATCCTAAGCCGTACCCTAACCCTAACCAATACCCTACGCAGTACCCTCACCCGTACCCTCACCCGTACCCTAAGCCGTACCCTAACCCTAACCCTAACCCTAACCCTAACCCTAACCCCTACCCTACGCCGTACCCTCACCCGTACCCTATCCCATACCCTAAGCCGTACCCTAACCCTAACACTAACCCTAACCCTAACCCTAACCCTAAACTACCCTTGACTGCTTTTGCCTCCATTAGATTTCCTAAGCACTAGTGTTTTAAGGAACAGGTTAAAAAGAAAATCCTAATGTGATTTTTTTATAATGTGTTTATTCTTTATCTTATCCTAGTGACTAAAATCTTCTCCATGGCTGGACCCCAAATAATATTCCTTTACGTGCTAAGTGGTATCTAGAGAGTGGGATAGGTTTAATAAATACCCTAATCCTAACGTGTACCCTAACCCTAACCCATACCCTAACCCTAACGCGTACCCTAACCCTAACCCAAACCCTAACCCTAACACGTACGCTAGTCCTAACCCGTACCCTAAACCAATCCCTAACCCTAAAACTAACCCTAACCCTAACCCTAACCCTAACCCATACCCTACGCCGTACCCTCACCCGTACCCTAACCCGTACCCTAAGCCGTACCCTAACCCTAACCCTAACCCTAACCCATACGCTACGCCGTACCCTCACCCGTACCCTAACCCGTATCCTAAGCCGTACCCTAACCCTAACCCTAACCCTAACCTATACCCTACGCCGTACCCTCACCTGTACCCTAACCCGTACCCTAAGCCGTACCCTAACCCTAACCCTAACCCTAACCCTAACCCTAACCCCTACCCTACGCCGTACCCTAACCCGTACCCTAACCCGTATCCTAAGCCGTACCCTAACCCTAACCAATACCCTACGCAGTACCCTCACCCGTACCCTCACCCGTACCCTAAGCCGTACCCTAACCCTAACCCTAACCCTAACCCTAACCCTAACCCCTACCCTACGCCGTACCCTCACCCGTACCCTATCCCATACCCTAAGCCGTACCCTAACCCTAACACTAACCCTAACCCTAACCCTAACCCTAAACTACCCTTGACTGCTTTTGCCTCCATTAGATTTCCTAAGCACTAGTGTTTTAAGGAACAGGTTAAAAAGAAAATCCTAATGTGATTTTTTTATAATGTGTTTATTCTTTATCTTATCCTAGTGACTAAAATCTTCTCCATGGCTGGACCCCAAATAATATTCCTTTACGTGCTAAGTGGTATCTAGAGAGTGGGATAGGTTTAATAAATACCCTAATCCTAACGTGTACCCTAACCCTAACCCATACCCTAACCCTAACGCGTACCCTAACCCTAACCCAAACCCTAACCCTAACACGTACGCTAGTCCTAACCCGTACCCTAAACCAATCCCTAACCCTAAAACTAACCCTAACCCTAACCCTAACCCTAACCCATACCCTACGCCGTACCCTCACCCGTACCCTAACCCGTACCCTAAGCCGTACCCTAACCCTAACCCTAACCCTAACCCATACGCTACGCCGTACCCTCACCCGTACCCTAACCCGTATCCTAAGCCGTACCCTAACCCTAACCCTAACCCTAACCTATACCCTACGCCGTACCCTCACCTGTACCCTAACCCGTACCCTAAGCCGTACCCTAACCCTAACCCTAACCCTAACCCTAACCCTAACCCCTACCCTACGCCGTACCCTAACCCGTACCCTAACCCGTATCCTAAGCCGTACCCTAACCCTAACCAATACCCTACGCAGTACCCTCACCCGTACCCTCACCCGTACCCTAAGCCGTACCCTAACCCTAACCCTAACCCTAACCCTAACCCTAACCCCTACCCTACGCCGTACCCTCACCCGTACCCTATCCCATACCCTAAGCCGTACCCTAACCCTAACACTAACCCTAACCCTAACCCTAACCCTAAACTACCCTTGACTGCTTTTGCCTCCATTAGATTTCCTAAGCACTAGTGTTTTAAGGAACAGGTTAAAAAGAAAATCCTAATGTGATTTTTTTATAATGTGTTTATTCTTTATCTTATCCTAGTGACTAAAATCTTCTCCATGGCTGGACCCCAAATAATATTCCTTTACGTGCTAAGTGGTATCTAGAGAGTGGGATAGGTTTAATAAATACCCTAATCCTAACGTGTACCCTAACCCTAACCCATACCCTAACCCTAACGCGTACCCTAACCCTAACCCAAACCCTAACCCTAACACGTACGCTAGTCCTAACCCGTACCCTAAACCAATCCCTAACCCTAAAACTAACCCTAACCCTAACCCTAACCCTAACCCATACCCTACGCCGTACCCTCACCCGTACCCTAACCCGTACCCTAAGCCGTACCCTAACCCTAACCCTAACCCTAACCCATACGCTACGCCGTACCCTCACCCGTACCCTAACCCGTAT